>NW_015118233.1:14605-18153 GCF_001443285.1 Poecilia latipinna | reverse complement strand
AGAACCTCCAGCTGTGATGCTCAGACACACAAATAAATGATGGTCAGGCTCTTTGTGGGGACTTTCCATTGACTTCCATTCATTTCTGCTGCCTCACCCTAATCCCATAATACATTCCTGAACATTTTAATTTGCCCTCACGCCTCCAATTATCGCTCTATTGGTACAAAATCTGATCATGACGTCGCACCGAGTGTCAGCTTCCATAAAAACCTGTCAAAATTTCTCTGATGGTTTTCTATCTGTTTTCAGGCTCTCAACCATTCATTTTCACACTTCTGTCAAAGTTTCAGAGCTCAACACACCATATCTATCTCATCAATGCTATTACTGTGAGTGAGGTACAGATATGATTCGCGGTATTATTGAAGAAGACAAACGACCCTCTCGTACGGTTCAAACGGTTTTTGGATCCGTCTTACGGATTCTGAAGTGGAAGCAGTTGTTTGGACTGCTTTTCAAAATCAGAGACCAGTTCTGTAAGACGGGATCTGAACAACAACAGTTCCATCAGCATGAAGCAGTTTATTGTGAGGCTGTAAATCTGTTCAGTTTTTATCTGAGAACTGAACTTTAATGCAGTTCTAGTTGAGAGGGAGGGGTCATGACCCCCACCAGGAAATCCAGGTTTGTTCTGAGAAGGAGACGTGCAAAGAGGAACCAAAATTAGAAAAACGACAGAGAATTTAAGACGTTTTCTAAAAGTCACATCTGAAGTGTTGGTCCTTCTGAGAGCAACTGGAGGAAAACAGATTTAATGATCATTTAGAGTTGAATCACAGACAGTAGAGGCTGTAAAAGCAGCTTTAATGAACTGTGTGTCTCACCTTTAACAGGAGACAAAGAGGACAAACCCAGCTGGTTGGACAGAGTGGGATCTCTGTGGTGAAGACGTCTGATCATCAATCTGCAGGCTCTCTGTCCTTTCATCCTCACAGCATCCATGGTGTTACGAGCCTTGTCTGCTGTGGTTGGGTTCCCTTGAAGTATCGCCCGCTTCTCCAAGCGAATAAAGACGCCATCTTTCTCCAGGTCATCGAGGAGCCGACGAAGGATTTCCTCAGAAACTCTCTCCACAAACTCACTGTGAACCTTGAAAAGTATTTTCTCTGCAGGCAGAAATCAGAAACATAATTAATTCAAACCAACGTCTGAGAGAAAAACGTGATGAAGATCAACTATTCATGTTGCTCCATCCAGAGATTCAGAGTCTGTTGATCAGCTCCTCAGGTCTAAACCTGCTGTTGTGTTTCTGCCTCATATCTGAGTGACGACCACTGATTCTGTCTACATGAGACCAAATGAAGCTTCTGGTTCATCACTTTCCTTCCTCACTGCAGGAAGAACAATAAAAGAAACACATTCTAAATATGGAGCTGCACTATTCTAGGAAAACAGGAAATTATGATATTATTGGTGAATATTGTGATGAAATTATTGACTGATTAACATTTTCATCACTTTTTTTTCTTCATCTCCATCTCTAAGCTTTAGCATCTCTGTCACCAAGTGTTGGAATAAAAGACACAGCAAGTCTGAGATAATAAATTAGTAATAAATGATGTGATTACTGGATAAATGAATTAGTGAACATAGTAAATATTCCTGAAGTATCAGAGCTGCTGGCCTGTTCTTCACTTCGGTTCCTTTTAGTTTCCATCTGAGTTCAGTTTTTACCTTCAGGTTTCACAGAAACTCACAATGTTTCCACCAGAGCTTCACTGAACAGGAAGCATGAAAACAATAAAGACACTGAGGCTGAGCTTCATCACATGGCAGCAACACAGGCTGTGATTGGTCAGTTTGTTCCTTTATGATTCTTCATTTCTGCTTCTGATCACTTACCGAAATCCACTTCCTGCTGCTGCGCCATCTTTTACCTGGAAAACATGAAGATTCATTATGTTTGAGGCTTCATTTTATAAATCATTTACTTTGCTCTGATGAAGTTGGAATTTAAACTAAAAATACCAGATTAATACACACTCTGCAACAGAACAGAATATTTATGTAAACTATGCCATAATAAAATAATAACGCCATAATATAAAAATATTATGACTTCATGAGGGCGAAGTTAAGAACAGTTTTCTGTTCTCCTCAGTCTGCTGACTACAAACTCTCCCTCAGAGACCCACAGCTGAGCAGTGGAGGAGTGTGAAGCTCAGCAGCTCCATGCTAACACAGATCAGACAGTGGAGATGCTGCTGGATCTCAGCTCAGCTGGAGAGCGCCTCCTGGTGGCCGTGCACCAGCATGACATCACACACTCCTTCAAACAGCTGGGATTGACCTTGATGATGACCTCAGCTGGCAAACAGCAAACTTTCTCTGCAGACTCTGGAGGTTTGGTGTTTGTTCTGATGTCAGGAGGATTTTTACAGCAGAGCGTTACATGCTGCTTTGGTAACTTGACTGTAAAATCACATTTTAACGGATTAAACCAGCAGAGAGGATTGTGGGTAGGCCAGCTCCTCTGTCTCCTCCAGAACTGTTGGACCAGATCAACCTCAGCAGGCAGACGGGATTTTAACAGATCCTGTTCTGAACTCTGAGGATGTTTTCCTGAACTCAGGGCCGAGCAGCAGAGATTTCCTGTTTTTCATTCCTTCCTTTATCAGGTAAAGTTATCAATTAACACAGAGCCTGAGAGGAACAGGTCCAGAAGGACAAACTACCAGATAACAAACTCCTCAGTTTAGCTCCTCAATAAAGCATTTAGAGCAGACCTGGGCATTGTACGGCCACAAACCCTTAGTTGACTCTGGCTGCCGTGTAAAGTCAACTGGAAATACCAAAATAAACAAACCTTCTAATTTCACCTCATTCATGGACTAAAGCTGCACTGCTTTTATTCGCTTCTTGGCCTTTTGGCTAAGACCTCCATCGGGTGGTGATAGGTAGTCGTTGTGACTTGGCTGTTACCACTGTTTAAGAGGTGCATTAAAGCTTGTCCCTGGTTGAGATATTGACCACAATTAGTGGAAAATATCTCTTCCTTTTAGTTTGTATTTCTTGGTGTATATAGTTTTAATTATTTATTGGTTCTTAGTAAAGGTTTTAACCTTTTAACTGGTGGTGCCTCCACCATGGCAGCTACTCATGCCGGTGTTATGCCCAGAAACGCATGCCTGCCCAAAATTGCATCCCCTCTCGCGGGAGCGCGCATCGCTCTAAAGTCTCGCATATTGACGAGAAACCGGACTGAAATATGACCGAAGAGGAAATTTTAAAGATATTTGTAACATTATCACGTTTCTTAACCATGTAATCCCTAAAATGGTTGATTTTATTTCGCAAATTACTTGAAATAAATACGGTTTTTACACCTTTATTGACACATATGAGTCGAACTTTTTTTCAGTCCGTGTCTGTTGAAAATGTTTTCTGTTGATAACTTTGTCTACATAATCAGAGTAGTTCTAAGAACTACTGGTATAAGTTTTATATCAATAGGATAATATTTGAGGAGAATAGAGGGGATGCATATTTTGGCAGGCTGGAAATCCATATTGCCCAAAAATGCATCCCTGTGCTAACTTTAAGAA
>NW_015118233.1:6685-9501 GCF_001443285.1 Poecilia latipinna | reverse complement strand
ATGGAAGAGAACAACACAAGCAGCAGAACCAAACTGAAGTCCAATTTCTCCCAGAGAGACGATTAAAGAGACTTTGACTCTAAAGAACCAGGATAAACGGGTCGGTCCAAGATTCCCACTGAGAGAACAAAGGTTTGAACTTCCTGCTTCTCTCTTAGTTTGAGTCCATCTGTCAGAAAATCAAAGCTTCGTCTGTTTCCTGTGAAGATATGAAGAGCTGAAGGAGAACCGGGCCGAGTTCTGGTTCTGGTTCCTCCACAGAGAGAAAACCCAGAGAGGAAAACAAGAAGAAGTGAACACTCACCCTGATCCAGACTCTGCTCTGCTGCTACATGAACTTTGACCCCATGTCTCCTGATCTGATCCCTGACTTCACCTGAGGCTCCGCCCCCTGCCCAGGTGACTTTAACACCTTTAATGTCTTCTTGCCTTTGAATCAACACTGAGCTGAGCTGGAAAACTTTAAGCTTAAACTTTTTCAGTTTTTTTCTAATTTTTAGTTAACTTATCATTTCTTGTCAACTTATCAGTACAGGAAGTGGTTCAGTAAAACAGGAAGTGATCAGCAGAAATCCTGGGAGGAGATCTGATCGCTTTAGTTCAGCTTTAATATTTCTGTCTTTGTTTCTAGTCTGGAAAACATTCGGCTCCATTTCTAGACGGATCGTTTTCTGACTGCTTCCACTTCTTTGAACATTAACCTTCATGCCGCCAACCCCACTGCAAGGGTCAAAGGTCGATTCCTCTTTATTATCCTGGTGGCAATTCATTTTACAGCAGGCAGTAAAAACAGGAACAAACTAAACTCTCTCAACATCCAAACAGCTCCACAGGTTACAAAGTGCAGCTGATGGTGTGAGAGACTGAAGCAGCTGGTTCTGATGGTTCTGATGGTGAATCTGCAGCTGAAGGAGGGAAACAAGGTCCGTCCTGATTGGACGACTCTGATCCATCAGAACAGTTCACTACAGTCAGAAAAGATACTGAACCATAAATCTTTACGACTCTAAAGGCTCTTCTGGTTCAAACTGTTGGCAGCAACAAGTTTAGTTTGGTAATCAATAACTATCAATAAGAGCCTGAAGGGCAATTATGATTAAAGTTGATCATTTTGATCATCAAGTCTGGGCTCCAGCTGATTATCAGGAATCAATATCCAATCAGCTCCCAGCCTCTGTTATTGTTTATGAATATCAGCTGTGAGGTTTGGTATTATTGATCCACATGGAGAGAAAAATACTTCAGACTTTTTAACAAAGCTGTTAACATTCAACTAAAATACTCAGTAAAAATGACAAGGAAAGCTACTAACCTTTGATTAGGACGTTTTTAGGATGGAACCAGACTAAAGAGTGAACCGGGTCGAGATGCGCCGCAGCGCTCAGTGGAAACAAGGCATTAGTGACCCGAACCAGCAGGAGAGAGAAAAAGGAAAGATTCTCTAAAAGCAGAATAAAACATGTGGATAAAAGCTGCTGAGCTTTTAAACACAAAGTCAGTCTGGAGTTCAGATCAGCAGATGCTGTCAATGACAGCAACAAAGTATTTCTGCTGCCGCCATCTTTCCACAGCCTGGTTCTGAATGAAGAGCGGTTCTGATCCAATTGGAGCACAGCTCTTTGACTTTTAAACATGAATGATTCAAAATAATGATGTTCAGCTGCTGAGCAACTGAGTCGCCACAGGACCGAGTTTACCGTCGTCACTGTGGAGTCAGAAAACCAGAAGAAGGAACCTGCTGGGAACCAGTGGGTCCAATGGGACCAAACGCCTTCAGCCTCACCTGGTACCATCACAGGGTTCAAGACATAAATCCATCCAGCAGCAATGAGAGCAGAACTGATGCTGGAAACTCTTCAACCATCTGCTGAATCCAACCAATGGCAGAGAAAGTGAGAGAATAAAGAGCAAACGATGGAGCGATCTCCTTCAGCCAATCAGACACCAGGTGCTGCAGCATCGGCCGCTCTGCTCCTCCTTTGGGCCAATCAAACGGGTCCGACTCGTCCTGGACGCCATCAGAAGCAGCATTTTAACTGGCTGTGCAGCGACTTCATGACAGGAGACGATTCAGGGTTCAACTCTTCTGGAAGGAAAAACTACTGAGTCCTTCCAGCTGCAGAGACAACGGAGGATAAAACTGAGACCAAATGTGGTCCAGAGCAGCAGAACCTCAGCATGGTTCACTGAAGGACAAGGAAAAAGGAGCGTCTGACAAATTACTAGAGGAAAAAAGGATTTGGTGAAAAAGCTTCTCATGTTCTGAGTCACTGATCAAAACATCAATTCATATTTATAAATTACATGATGATGATAGTAATTTTTATTTCACAAACATTTCACCTCCCAGACAAATTCATCACCCTGTTCGTCCCTGAACCTTTGAATAATAAACATTTTGAGGCTTTTCTTAAAATATGTCCTGCTTGGACTTCGCTTCAACTCTGAGTTTGTTCCAAATCTTCACACCAATTATTTTCATCGTTGTTCCAACAGGTGAATTTCTGAAGTTGAGGCTTTCTCTATAGTCATATCCACCCACTCTATCCGTAACAATTTTGGAATATTTTAATAGTTTGTTTCTAGCTTTGTACATCTCCAGTTCCAGTACTGGGCCCTGAGGAACACCACAACCATTACCAAAGCATGAGGAATGGAAATCACCCATTTGCACAAATTGTTGCCTGTTGCTGAGAAAACTTTTCATCCATTACAAAACTCCTCCTCTTAAACCATAGAGCTCAAGTTTCTTGATGAGTATTTTATGATCAATTGTATAAATGCTTTTTATAAGTCAATAAATTAGCAGCAGGTTT
>NW_015118233.1:0-1153 GCF_001443285.1 Poecilia latipinna | reverse complement strand
TCTGCCTGCAGTTGGTCTGCTGGTCTTTTCTGTAATTGGTGACGGTAGCGTCTCGCCCCCTCTCCCAATTTCAGCCAATTTTGTGATCGTAGCTGATTCTTCGTTTGCTGCTTAATTGGTGACGGCAGCGTTTTCGCTCCCCTCTCCCAGTTTAGTTTTCCTTTATTCTGGACATGGACAGCTCCCACTGTTGTTCGGATTGTGGAGCTGTGCTTCAGGCAGATGATGGTCATGACCTGTGCCCTGCCTGCCTCGGGCATGATCACCTGGTTGAGGCCCTGTCGGATAATCCCTGCATGAACTGCAGCTACATGCCCCATGCAGTGAAGGTGGCTCGACTGGCCCAGTTACGCCCCGAGTGTGGACATGACCTTCCACCTTCTGGGCAGGTGGTCGTACCTAGGCGCTCTAAGCGCAGGGCTGAGGCCACAGCCTCTGTGGCTCCTCCTAAGAAGAAGCGAGCTAAGTCTGACCAGGGTCTTTCCACAAGGGTTGAGCGGTTGTCTGCAGAGTTGGCGGAGATGAAATCCCTTTTTCAGGCACGTCAGGTGGAGGCTCCCCTGACTGGGTTCCCTTCCCCACCTATGCCAGAGTTGGCTGTGGAGGACGATGTGCTGTCTTTGGCTGCCTCTGCCTCTCACTTTGGGAATGAGGAAGAGGAGGCACAGTCGTCTCGCGCTTCGGGGACTGGCTCACACTCTTCATCTCAGAGTGTAGCTAGTGGGGCTGGTGACAGCTCAATACGAGACATCATGCGTATGGCCTTGAGACAACTGCAGCTGGATGTCCCGCAAGAGGTGGACTCCGCTCCTGGCAGTGCCTTTTTCAGGCGTGGCCGAGGCCCTACTCCCTTTTCTGTCCCTCCATCGGAGGAGTACCTCAGGGAGTTACATGCTTGTTGGCGGGACCCTAAAGCCTTTTCGAATCTCTCCCCAGATGGTCGAGCATTGGCAGCTATGCATGAGTCGGTCAAGGCGGGCTTGGACCGCATGCCTGCGGTTGAACCTGCTGTTGCTTCGCTCATCGTGTCTCCAGATGAAGCACTGCGTGATGATGTTCGGTGCCCGCGGGCTCAATGTCGTATTACAGATGACTTCCTCTGTAAGGCGTATAATGCTGGAGCACGTGCCGGCCGCCTTGGCAATTCCTTGGC
>NW_015118232.1:7036-9509 GCF_001443285.1 Poecilia latipinna | reverse complement strand
ACACCACGCAGTGCAACGCCCTGAAGAGCAACGCAATGAAGAGTATCACAACGCAGAGCAACACCATGCAGAGCAACGCAATGCAGAGCAACGCAACGCAGAGCAACGCAACGCCACGTAGAGCAACGCAGAGCAATGCAGAGCAGAGCAACGCCACGCAGAGCAACGCCATGCAGAGCAACGCAATGCAGAGCAACGCAATGCAGAGCAACGCAACGCAGAGCAACGCAACGCCACGTAGAGCAACGCAGAGCAACGCAACGCAGAGCAACACAGAGCAAAGCAACGCAGAGCGCCACGTAGAGCAACGCAGAGCAATGCAGAGCAGAGCAACGCCACGCAGAGCAACGCCCTGCAGAGCAACGCAATGCAGAGCAACGCAACGCAGAGCAACGCCACGCAGAGCAACGCAATGCAGAGCAACGCAATGCAGAGCAACGCAACGCAGAGCAACGCAACGCCACGTAGAGCAACGCAGAGCAATGCAGAGCAACGCCACGCAGAGCAACACAGAGCAACGCAACGCAGAGCACCACGTAGAGCAACGCAGAGCAATGCAGAGCAGAGCAACGCCACGCAGAGCAGCGGCCTGCAGAGAAANGCAACGCAACGCCACGTAGAGCAACGCAGACCAATGCAGAGCAGAGCAATGCCACGCAGAGCAACGCCACGCAGAGCAACGCAATGCCACGTAGAGCAACGCAGAGCAATGCAGAGCAGAGCAATGCCACGCAGAGCAACGCCATGTAGAGCAACGCCATGCAGAGCAACGCAGAGCAACGCCACGCAGGCAACGTAGAGCAACGCCATGTAGAGCAACACCATGCAGAGCAACGCCACGCAGGCAATGTAAAGCAACGCCACGTAGAGCAACGCCACGCAGAGCAACGCAACATAGAGCAACACAGAGCAATGCAGAGCAGAGCAATGCCTCGCAGGCAACGTAGAGCAACGCCATGTAGAGCAACACCACGCAGAGCAACGCCACGCAGGCAATGTAAAGCAACGCCACGCAGAGCAACGCAGAGCAGAGCAACGCCACGCAGAGCAACGCAACGCAGAGCAACGTCACGTAGAGCAATGCAATGCAGAGCAACGCCACGCAGAGCAATGCCACACAATGTAGAGCAATGCAACATTGAGCAATTCAGAGAAATGGCAAAACACGACCTGAAGAGCTGCAGCCGCTTCAGACAGGAAGGACACACACACACACGCACACACAGAGAGAGAGAGCGACTCGCTCGTCCAGCTGCTGGAGGTGAAGAGAGTTACTGGATTGTTTCCTCATCCTGATTCTGTCAGGAAACCCAGAGGACATGCGGGGGACACCGTCCAGTCCTGCAGCTGGACTCGGACCTCGCTGCTCTTATTGGTCCCAGGCAGAAGCTCAAGCTGCCCGTCTGTTCTTAAAGGGCCGGTATCATGTAAATCATCTTGTTTCTCCCTGCTGTGTTGCTCTGATTCTTTCATGTTGGAGAATTTCTTTAATCTCCATGGCAACCATTTAGCTGTTAAAACACCTGGGTGGCCCTAGCCCCGCCTTCGAGGCACAGCTCCTCCCCCACTCCGCTCCTTCAGACTAGCCAGCAGCAATTAGCAAACAGCAGAGCTCCTTATAGGAGCTGCTGCTCAGAGCAGCGCTACTAAAAATGTTAAACGGTTAAAGAGGAGCCATGTTGGGATGACTTCCTGGAGGCGGAGCTACGTAAAGAACAGTTCTTAAAGAAACACAGACCCAATTTCAAGGCGTTACATCAGGAAGTCAAATTTATTTAAAGTCATATTTGATATATAAAAGATTTCATAACAACTGAAGGTAAAATAGCTGCTGATTATAGATGAAAAACAGATGATACCGGCCCTTTAAAAGTTCTGCAGGTGGTCAGGAGAACCCAACAGAACCAGAACCCAGAGATGCTGTCTTCAGGATCAAACAAACTTCCAGAACCCTTGGACGGTTCCCAGCAGAACCAGGTGGTTAGAGAAGGGTTTGGATTCAGCTGCTGTCTGATTGGCTAGAAGACCCTGCCCTACCTGCTACTCACACAGTGACACACTGATGGGTCTCCAATAACACCATGAAGATCCACAGCTGTTACCAGGACCACCAGGAGGCGGGACCAGCAGGGAGCAGATCTGCTGCTCATCGGCTGCAGAACCAGAACAAGAATCAGCGCTTCAAGTAACTGGTTTTACTGTAATATCCCGATCCAGCTTCAACCAGCTGATGCAGACTGACCCCTGACCTCCAGCCCAGTATGCACTGCAGTGCTGACCTCATCAGCGTGGCTCCAATCAACACAGGTTGGGGGTTAAACTCTGGCCCAAACCCAAAAGCTCTGCAGCAAACCGGGCTTTATAGAGAACTGGGTCACTGAGCTGAGAGCCTTCAGACCGGCTCTGGACTGGCTGATGACCTCTGACCTCTGACTTGACCCTCCAGAGCCACATGAAGCCGGTTCCTCAGTGG
>NW_015118232.1:0-2710 GCF_001443285.1 Poecilia latipinna | reverse complement strand
AGACCCTGCCCTACCTGCTACTCACACAGTGACACACTGATGGGTCTCCAATAACACCATGAAGATCCACAGCTGTTACCAGGACCACCAGGAGGCGGGACCAGCAGGGAGCAGATCTGCTGCTCATCGGCTGCAGAACCAGAACAAGAATCAGCGCTTCAAGTAACTGGTTTTACTGTAATATCCCGATCCAGCTTCAACCAGCTGATGCAGACTGACCCCTGACCTCCAGCCCAGTATGCACTGCAGTGCTGACCTCATCAGCGTGGCTCCAATCAACACAGGTTGGGGGTTAAACTCTGGCCCAAACCCAAAAGCTCTGCAGCAAACCGGGCTTTATAGAGAACTGGGTCACTGAGCTGAGAGCCTTCAGACCGGCTCTGGACTGGCTGATGACCTCTGACCTCTGACTTGACCCTCCAGAGCCACATGAAGCCGGTTCCTCAGTGGACCTTCCAGCAGCTGCAGGACATTCAGGCCCAGAGGACTAAAGTCTCCGACCAGAGAAACTCATCCAGGATTTAGTGGTTTGATTCCTGCAGCAGGTCAGACTGAGACCAGAAGCTGCAGCTGGAGATCTGACTAGAACCAGGAGGGTAGAGACACCACCCGGTTCTACACCACCCGGTTCTACACCGCCTGGTTCTACACCACCCGGTTCTACACCACCCGGTTCTACAACACCCAGATCTAGACCACCTAGTTCTACATTCCTTCACTCAGACTTTAATCTGCTGCTGGATCAACCTTTTGGTTCTGGTTCTGCTCTGCATCAGAACCAGAACCAAACATGAACAAGCAGCTTTCAGCTTCTATGCTCCACAGATCTGGAACAAACTTCCAGAAAACTGAAAAACAGCCGAAACCCTGAGCTCCTTTAAACCCAGACTGAAAGCAGCAGGTTGGAGCCGATCTGATCAATAACTGGAACATCGATCAATGATTTGATTATTGGTGCTGATCGGTTCTGATTGGCTGGACCTGATCAGAACCATCAGATCATCAAATCTGAACACGTTCCTGATCTGGATTTGGACCTCCCGACCCACCTCGTCCCAGTCCCATCAGAACCGGCACGTGGGTCCGCTTCAACCCTCCTCATTGGCCTCAGGCCCGGCCCAAAAGGACCTGCAGCTGCTGCACATGCTCAGTGCTCCACAGACAGAACCCGGTTCTGGTTCTTAAGGTTCTGGTCCAAAGCATGCAGCTGCATCAGCACCACTCAGGAACCATTAAGAGATTGAACCAGAACCGAACCAGAAGATCAGAACTGAAACCTGAACCGATTCAGTTTGTTACCGAAAGAATCGGAATCTGTTCGTTTTCCTAAAGAATGGATCTATATTGGTCCTGATTAACCGGACCGGACCGCTGATCAGAACTGATCGGTTAGTTATTGAGTAGCAGGAGCTCCTCCTCTTCTGATGAAGATCATTGATTTTTGATTATTGATGGATCAGTTCTGAACTTCAGAACCAGTTGCTTCGGATCGGTCTGGATGTGACGTCATCAGCTCGTCCTGATCACGGATTGGTCAGCTGGTTCTGGATGATCCGTGACTTCCGGTTAATTCAAATTCGGTTCTTGAGAATTAATCGAATCACTGATCCGGACTGAATCGATCAGGTTTATCTGACTGAACAGAAGCAACAGGATCAATGAGCAGAAATCCCCGGTCCGGTCCGGTTCGGCGGCGCAGAGGTCCAGAACCAGAACCAAGAGCAGAAAACGCTTCGGTTCGGTGTTGGTTTTGATCCAGAAGAGCCGGAGTCCTGAATGGAGGCCCGGTTCCGACCCGGCCCGGTTCGGCCCGCTGAGCTGAAGCTGCTCTCCCCTTTGTTCTCCTTAATGGAGCCGCGGCCCCCCCTCCCCCACAAAAACACTCTCAGCCTGAAATCCCGAACCCGGTACCGATCCCGGTACCGAATCCCGGCCGATTCTGAGCCCACAGAGGTAGGGGGGGCAGCATCACCCCTCCACCCCCCACTTAGAGAAACAGGAGGAAATTTCCACGCAGCAGAAACGGAGCGAGGCGTTTTCCCCCAAAATATCCCTCCCCCACTTCTCCCCTCAGCACACCGGTACCGGCCCGGTCCTGGTCCACTCCCCCCGAAACCGACCATCTCCCCCACGAGCGGACCTACCTGGACGTGCACGCGCAGAAAAGTCCAATCAGGTATTTAAATCCAAAGAGGCGCGCGCCTCCGCCGCCTTCTTCTTCTTCCGCCGCCGCGCGATTCCAGTCTGGACTGACTGAGGTTCGGGTGGTCCGGACCGGCAGAACCTGGTACCAGAGCGGTAATAATCCAGCCTGGGGGTTCGGAGCTGCGGCGCTCTCTCAGCCTTGCTCTGCTCGGCTCAGACATGGACTGCCCCCAGTCGGACCGAACCACTCTGGACCGAACCGCGGGGGCTGCGCGCACACGCCGCGGCCTAACGCATCTCCCCCCCCCCGTGATAATTAGCCCGGAGCTCGCGCTTGGAACAGCGCGTGCACGCATAGATGGCTAGTTGAACTGTGGCACGAAACAATGTGCGTGCACGTGTCATAGAAGACAGACGCACGCGCATACACACCCATAGCACGAGCTGCGTGGTTCAGTCCAAAACCTTAATCTGAAGCTGATGAGGAGAGAAAAACAGATGGATGGATGAATGGTGGATGGATGGATGATTGATGGATGGATGAATGGTGGATGGATGGATGATT
>NW_015118231.1:0-9509 GCF_001443285.1 Poecilia latipinna | reverse complement strand
GTGCTGAGGGTTGGAGGGGGCGGCATAGACGTTGAGCGCGGGAGGAGGGGGCGGGGGGGGGGGGGGGGGCAGGAGAAAAAGTTTGGGAACCACTGGTTTATGGTATGCTTCATTGCATGGAATTGACAGATTACATACACATCACAGGCAAATGTTAGTGATTGGGTAACATTTAAAACGTCAACAGAGTCCAAGCCTCTAGAAAGCAATAGTGAGCCTATAGGGTCCAGACCGGAGGACGAAGTCAAGTTTAGAACAAGGGGTTGGTTTTTACCAGGCTAAAAATCAGTGTAATTGTTAACATATTTAAAACATTTGGATTCTGATAAACAAAGTGATGAGAATGACAAGAGTACAAAATCCTCTCAGAGAATTCAGCCATTTTTTTTTAAATCTGAGGTTATGCCACTGCAACAATATTTGAGTCTATCTTAAGGCTTTATCTTTACCACGCATGGCAACTATTGTGGGGAGTGCTGTATCTGTCTTATTTATCACACTGTTACTATCTGTTATGCCTATTCTTTGTTAACTAATATGCATGAGTGGTAAATGTGTTTTGAAAAAGAGGAGATAAGCGCTGCCTTATCCAAAAATATCTGTGGCCTCCCAGCACCTTCTCTGTAATCGCCAGGTTAGGAGGAGAATTGTGAAAAAACAAACTTTTGTTTGTAAATTAAAAGAGGGGTTTGCTTTTCAATTTCAAGGGAAAAACTAACTTCTCGAGGAAAGAATGTAATCACAGGATCTGTTATTGCTGCCAGGGGCTGTAATTCCCTCCTTTTACACATATAAACACACAATAACGCAACATAGAGTCATGTGTCAGATGCCTAGTATGTCCTTACGGTTGTTGCTAAAACTGAGATACGGATATTCTTTAATTTCCTGGAAAATTACTGTTATAACAAGTTGCAGCCCAACCCTAATTTTAGCATCTACATAAATCTGTGGTGCATGAAGAAAAAAAATGATATTTCCAACACTGCAGCAACAGAATCAACTGAAGAACAAATCCATGACTAATGTTTACCTAAAGCAATTTTTCGTCTGAAGCAAGTCATACATTATACTGAAGTGTCTTCCTGCCTTTCTAAAATAGTGCAGGTACACTTGTTAAGTGATATACTTTGGTACATCCATCCACACACAAATTGAACCAAATACATAATCAATATTGAGCGTGTGTTGATACTGTACTTTCTGTAGCAACTGTATTTCTCTTCATAATATCCCCTTGTAAGCTTTTGCTGTGTCTGAAAGATCTAAAGTTCACGACTAGCCTTTAGCTGCAGAGCTTTTACAGCACACATGGACGCACACCCACACCCACACCCACATGTCTTTCCTTTGGACAGCTTAGGCTGTGAGGGGAGGGCTGGACTGTGGGGCTTTTATCAGGTGCTGTAAGGTGTCATCAGTGAGTGTTGCTGTGTTAATGTGTGGAAGTCCACTGTCAGCTCCAGTCTCCTTGTCAGCAGATGTCCGCTGGATCACTGCCAAGCAGACTTCCACAAGTGATTTCTGTTTTTTTTTTTTTTTTTTTTTTTTTTTTTTGTGCAACTTCTGCCATGCACAGCAGGAGTGGAGATACTACTCATTTTATAAAGGGGGAAAAAAATCCTTCTCTGACAGCCTGACCTGTTTCAAACATTATGAATTATTTCAGTTTTTATTGTTTATTGTTTGTTTCTCATTAGTACAAATATCTCTCACCCCCGCCCTCCCATAGAGTCTTCTGATACGAACGACCTCCCAGGCGATGGTCTCTGCAGCTCCATCTGATTTATATGTAAAATTATCATGACCTTTTCACAACACATTAATGTCTTGGTGACATTTAATGTGCAGAAATTAAACTTTAACAAATTATAGCTTGAAAAGTGGTCTAAAATATTAATTACAAGTGGATTGGGGGCAAAGAAAAGTTGTTGCATCTCTGCAGATTCTGAGATATAGAAGGATGGAGACCTAAGATGGAATTTGTGTGATGAAAATAGCCTTAAGGATGAATATCATAAGACATATGCATTTTCAAACTCAAGATAATGTCAAAGATTTACCAAAAGGTTTCATTTATTTTACAGTCATATGAAAGTAATGATCGTGGTGAGTTCCTCTTGTAAACAGTGAGTTGAGAGTTTGAGCCCCGGCTCTGTGCGTCTCTGTTGTTGTGTCTTTGGGCAAGACACTTCACTTGCTTAGCTTGCTGGTGACGGTCAGAGGGCTCGGTGGTGTCGCTGCATGGCAGGAGTGGAGATGCTAATTGTTTATGAAGGAAAAAAAAAAAATCTTCTGACATCTTGACCAGTTTCAAACCTTTCTGAATTATTTCAGTTTTTCATTGGTCATTGTGCATTTCTCAATCGTACAAATGAGATGAGTTGCTTTTGTCCAACCACACCAGGGCAGCTGTGGCTACAATCCTGTAGCTTTTTAGAATGTATGTCTGAATGGTTGAGTGACTGAATGCAGTGTGAAAAGCTTTGGCGTATTCTGAACTAAAGCACTATGCAAGTACCATTTACTATTTAAGTGCCTTCTTCTATTGCAGACTAACAATAAAAAGACAACTGGTCAAATTAGAGTATCCTTAGCATTACCACTAGGGAAGTACAAATCAGGCTTTTCAAGGGGTAATATCGATTTATGTTCTATTTGATCGATTCTGATTTCTTTGCTCATTGAACAATAACACAGTTACAATAACAATACCGTTGTAGCAGTTTTGCACAGAAAATAAAGAATTACAGCATAAGCATTTCTTTTTAAACCTATGTGTGCATTTGTTTTTATTGCACTAAAAATAAATCGCATCAACGCTCATGCTGTTGGTCAATGTTTTGGAAACTTAAAATTGTGGAAGTTATTAGATTTAATGGATTTAACTTAAAAAGAGGGGAAAAAAATCTGATTTTTTTTTATATCCTTGACCATTTTATGTGGTCAAGAGTGAAAAACAACAAACTGAAAATGAAAAAAAAAATTAAAATAAAAAAATAAAAAAAACTTGCTAATGCTACCCACTGAGATACCATGAACATGAAAAGGCTAAATCCCGGCCAGTGTTGGAATCGTCTTCTTGGTAAGATAAATCGCTGGCGGAAAAAGTCGTCTATGGTCCTCACGTGTAATTTCATCACATTACCTGACTCCACAAGGTCATAGATTTTTAAGAAACCATCTCCTATGCTATTGTGCAAGATTCGCTAGCTGCCAGAAATGCCACCATATTGACAATTACCATCTGACACAGCCAAAACACTATATGTAGTTCATGTCAAAGAGTTCATTTGAGCTACATTAACGCAGTAAGACCAGAGAGACCCTGGCAACAGCTCAATATTTTCCTGAATAGAAGAGGTTCCCACAGTTCTCAACAGCTGTCTAATAAATGAGAGCACACGGTGGGAGGTATATTAATCACTAAAGCTCAACACCGAGACACAAAATCCTCACTCAGCCCACCTGGTTAGTTTTTATAGAACCAGGGGTCAATCTTTTGTAATACAAGGCCGAGTATTTTTATTTACTGTGCTGAGGGGATGAGCGTAGGCAAGCATGTGTCTCTGTGTGTGTGTGTGGAAAGTTCAAGACTCGGGAGTTTAAACCTGTTCCTTCTTGTGCCAAAACTGGCAAATTCTCAAGTAAGATAAACACCTTCTTTTCCTGACAGATACCACACTTTTGTATCACACCCGCAGTTCCTAAAGCGAGAAGAGAGATGAGCTGTGTGATAATGTTTTACAGCTCATTTAGTATTCATATAAAGGACAGTTTACGTTTAGGCTTAGCTGCTTCAGAGGGGACAAAATGCCACCTACCACTACAGGACATTTACTTTTATATTTAAACACAGTTCAGCTGGAGGTGGCGCTATGTTAGAATGATCTTAACACAATACAGGAAGACAACTTATGTGACAGACCAGCATGAAGAAGTGCATGATTGTGAGGGGACATGATTTTCAGCATTTGATACAAATAAAATATTCAGAAGTTTATCATGCATCTGCATTCATCTCCCTGACTAAATACTTAAATTGTCTTTTTCTGCAATTATATGACTGTTGTGTTTTTGGCTTTTATTTATTCTGTTAATAAATAATGCTTATTTTTTGTGCTCAACATTCCCACTGTAGCTTTGTTCAGGGTTTGTTTCCCTACTGGAAAGAGATCCTCTACCTCACTTTCAAGTCCTATGCAGCTTTTAACTACATAAGCAGGTGGTCACATCTTTTCCCCAAATCCACACAAATCACCTTGAACGTATTTCCAAAAAGACCAATCAGAGAATCTTCTCTCCCTGTGCACCGGTTCCATATCTAAGTCAGATGCACAATGACCACCACAATCTTAATGAAAATTATGTTTGATATATGACGACCACCATAATCTTAATGAAAATGATGTTTGATATATGATGACCACCATAATCTTAATGAAAATGATGTTTGATATATGATGACCACCATAATCTTAATGAAAATTATGTTTGATATATGATTAAATGTTGTTATTTTCAAAAAGATTGTTTTTTTTTTTTAAATCTGACAAATGAGCCTGTGCATATTGTAGTTGCAATGTAGTTGAATGTAAAAAATGTTCAGAGCCATGAGCACTTTTTCAAGTCACTGAGGTATTCACAAGTTGTTTTTTTATGCTTTACAAAATGCTTTGCAACTGTGCTTATTTTAAAATCTTTTCCTTTTCCAGTCATGAAATTGGGAAAAACATTTGCTTTTTTTTTTTTAATGTCTGCGCATGGCTTCTAAGTTAGACCTCCTGAAAAGCCTTTTGGTAACACTTTATTTGAAGGGGGGTGAATAAGACTGTCACGACACTGTCATAAACATGACATAACACCTGTCATGAACATGAATAAGCCTTCATGAATATTTATGACTGTTGTCATAAAACGTCATTTAATACAAAGTTGACATTATTCAAAATGTCTTTGTTATGACAACTTGACATTAACCAATAAATCATTACTGTTTAAACTTTACCTTTAATAACAAAGTTACCTGATTTTTAAAGTGCAATCAGTAATACTTTTATAACAAATTTATATCAGTAATGATTTCTTGGTTAATGTCAAGTTGTCATAACAAAGACATTTTGAATAATGTCAACTTCGTATTAAAAGTGTCATAATTTACCGAATGACGCTTTATGACAACAGTCATAAATATTCATGAAGGCTTATTCATGTTCATGAGAGATGTTTATGACAGTGTCATGACAGTCTTATTCACCCCCCTTCAAATAAAGTGTTCCCAGCCTTTTCTTTAATTATTTCTGCAGTCTGCCAATTTTCTTGACAATTGAAGCCAAGTGCTGGCCGAAAGAAAGAAAACGAGGTTTCAGGCTGATGCAAAAGCATGACAGCCCATCTCTGGCCTTTATGACTGCCAAAGCTCACCCTTTAAATAGCATCTCTCACTCCTGTACCAAGTGGCCCCCTCCGGCCTTACCAGAACAGTTTTTATCATCTGTGATAAAGCACCCATGGCCTGGGAAGAATCAGTCCTGGATGTTTACTGCATTAGGTCAGCGTGCACTAATGGAGAAACTCCTACAGACCTTGTCATTGCCACAGGGCAACAGGGTAGCAGACATTAAACCATATTACCTTTTCTCCCCCTCACTCTGCTCAGGCACACTGGTAGAGTCACAGTCAATTAGAAATGTAATTAGAGTGCTCTGCATATGCAATTTATTTCAATCTAAATCATTTGACAATAAATAAGCAGTTATCCATTTTGTCTCCTGCTCACAAATACTGCTCTGTCGGATTCCATTTATTCTGCGGCTTTCAAAACACATCAAGCAAAATAGCTTAATGTAATGTTTTTACTTCAGAGCAGCATGTTTGGAGGCATCTGCATATTTGCTAAGAACTTCCACACCAACACTGATGACGATTCCACTCTGACTTGTGTTGTTCAGGTGTTGGGTGGAAATCAGCTGCCAACTCACCTGAGGCCCACAATTAGCAGTGAGCAGCTGCTGAGCTTTCTGTGCCATAACAGTTCACACTCTGTGGACACACACTGTCAGCTCTGCGAGATCAGCCGCAAACGGCAGCGAGCCCGTCCTTCCAGTTTCGGCTCCTCCATCCTGGATTTATGAGCACATTCAAGGCGGCTTCTGCCTCGTTTCATGCTGAATACTAAGTACCAGTTTTCCTCCTGCAGCAAAGAGGACATTAAAGTGACTTTCATTCATTTTCATCAGTGCATCTTTGGATGGAAGTGGTCCTTCAGCTTCAACTGCCTGTTGATCCCCTGCAGAGAGGAGACAGGCATAGGCCCATAGGTAACACTGGACAGCGCAACATCAATAGCGGTGGTGGCGCCATTAGTGGGAGACAGTAGTGGTGTGTGATGTGAATCATAGAGGGGGCTGGAGGGTTCCTGCTGTGCAAGGCGCACAGCGTTTTAATGAATATTAGGAAAGTCTGGGAAGGCCTGGACAGATGGTTCCTCTTGAGGCATTTTCTGTTAGGAGCACCTGTCACATGTGAAACAAGTTACCCTGAATTATCTCCCCTGCTGTATATGCAGAAAAAAAAAAAAAAAAAAAAAAAAAAAAATCATTAAAACAAATAGATCATGGTAAACGTTTGCACTTTTGGGTTTGAAAGTGTTCCATCTGTGCAAACATTGCAAAAAGAAACATGAATTTAAAGACACTTCTCCATTTCTGTCGTCTTTTATGTGTGTCTGCCGATGTTAAAGGAAAACTGAAATCAAACCTCAAAATGTTGAATAACATTTAGTGAAAGACTTTCACAAAACATTCCAGTGATCCGTTTCTCTGAAATAACATGTTTCTAGGGTTTTTTGTAAATACATGCCAAAGCAATGTTTTGGGGAGTTTTTTTTTTTTTTACAAAAGGCATATTTTATGATTGTTTTTCACCTGATGTTAGCTTAAAACACTTTTAAGTTTTTCTTTCAGCCATTTCTGGATACTTTCATTTACCAGTAAATATATCGCTTCCTACAGGGTCTATCTTCAAATACAAAAATATAAAACAAACTTGCAGCCAGTCCTTCTATACTACCTTAAAGTGTATCTAACCCTACCTGTGAGAGCAAAACCCTGGTAACTCTGGACAGCGCAAATTTTGAAAAATTCCTGCTAAGTTGGTGGAGTAAGTGGGACTGTAGTGACGCTGTGCGTCTTGCACAGCAGCACTGTTGTTACCTTACAAACTTTGTTACTATATTCGGCAAATTTCCAGATCCCTCTGGTAACTTTATCTATATAAAAAATTAACAAGTGTAGCAACGTTTTTCTGTTATTAGAGACTTTTATGGTGACACCACTGCTGCTCAGCTGCAGTCCTGCTCTGTCCTGAGCAAGCAGAGAGCCCCTCTGTCCTTCAGTAGCCAGTAGAGCAGAGGAGAGCCAATCCACTTCATGTTCACATTGCAAATAAATCACACACTTGTAAATCTGAGTAATACTATCGATCAACGCTCACCACAGCCACACTCGCTATTGCAACTCCTGTCTGGCCACTGAGCAGCAAGATTTTTTCACAGATGACCTGTTTGATGTTCTATTGTCAGGACATAGTGACAGCTTTAACAATTATGTAAAAACAAAACAAAACAAAACAAAAAAAAAACAAACATTATTTTTAATTTACCTACTGTAGCTTCCAAAATGAAGACAAATATACATACTATTAACAATATCAATTAACAATTAAGAGCTATATTTTTATGCTCTTGCCATGACTTGCTGTAATAATGCCACTTATGTGAATTATTTAAGCTGCTTTTAAGCTATTTACCTATGAAACAGATTGCAAAACATAATATCTTCCTGTTCAAATCTAGCAGCAACAATCTACTTGGGCAAATTATTGCCCAAACAAATTTGTGCAATGATTTTCATAATAATTAGATAAGCTGTGTATTGAATGTCAAATTTAAATACACAGTAGACTTTCACATAGACTGAGAGCAAAGGCCTGTAAGCTAAATATGATTTAAATTACTTAATGCTCCTTTGGTGTAGCATAGAGCATAATGGATTCAAATTCTAAATGAACAATATGTGTGAACTACTACATTGCAAAGCAATCACGAATATGAGTTTTCACCTCTATGCGTTTACAGCGAAGTTATTTAACTGTAAATGTTTGTGCAAATATCCTTGATATGCACTGGCTCGCATCCTGGCTGTGGCATTTAGCACGGTGGAATTACCGGAGCTCACTAAACATAAGCTGTAGCAGAATTTCGTTCTTGTGCTGCCAGATGTCAGTGTAGAAAGCAATGTTTACATAAAATGAAGGTGTGAAAAAAAGCCTTCAGAGCGGCGCAGATAAAGGAAAACCAAATATGCTGCGTGCTGGATCTGCAAGAGAAAAAAATCCTTCCTGGGAGCTGAATATGTTCCTCCCTCAAAACCTTTCTTCTCCTCGCTCCATGAAAAGGTTGTTTTCCTTTCGAAGGAGTGAAGGTGCGTAACAGCTCAAAGAGGGAAACAAGTTGCTACTGTACCAAAACAAACAGGATAAATCTCACCAGCAGAGGCAGTGGTGCAGAGACAAGGCTGACAACTGCCGCAGGACCCAGCGAATACAGCCCTCTGCCTAATCAAGCAGTCTTTTGAAAACGCTGTCACTGTTATCCCGGCTTGATGTCAGCATAAGGTTTCAGGTACTATCAAATCCAGAACAAAGACAAAGGGACTAAAAGGAATGTTTAGCTTTATTTTACTGTGAGCAGCCACACTTTGAATGTTACTGCGTTAAGACTGTGCCATAGGAAGAAAGCAGAAAAGGGACCTAAAGCTATGAGGTGCAGGCTTTCTTTGCAGGATAATTGACTTGTCTCGTTGCTGTGAGCCTCCACAAAGGAGTGAAGGATTCAAGGTGAACACTGTCTTAGTCTCCTTCTTTATTTTTTTTCCGAATGTAGATATGTATGGAAAGCTATTACGAGTGTCTGCCTGACCAAGGTTAGGAACACGTTATTGCATCTTTGAGCTGCGACTTAAAGAGTCCTGAACCTGCCACAAAACATTCTGAAGCAAGTTCTGTATAAAAAATAAATAAATAAAAAAAAATCTAAACCTGGGTGGTCATATGCCCTGCAAAACCTTTGTGTCTTTGTACTCTCCAAACAACAGCCTCAAAGTGTTATCCTTTAGATCAAAGCCAAACTCCCAGACATTCCAGTCCATGAAATAATCTCTCTGTTAATGTGAGAAACTCTGGGGTTCTCACATAACTAAGACCAGTAAATTATTAAATAATTTTCCTTTTTAGCTTAGTCTTGCATGTTGACAATAGAATTTTGACAACTGAACAAACAAGAGTTGCTTGAAACAGTGAGTGTGATATCCGTGTCCCCTGTCTAGTATTTGTTTTTGTGTGGTAGCTCTTGATGCACCAACTCCAGTCTCAGTCCACTCCTTGTGAAGCTCACCCAAATTCTGGGATGGATTTTGCTTGACATTCCTCTCGGAGCTGTGGGTCTCTAC
>NW_015118230.1:3161-9517 GCF_001443285.1 Poecilia latipinna | reverse complement strand
AGATCCACTTTATATACTACAGAAATGACTTAATTCTAAGGCAACACTGATATCAGAGAACATGGAGGTCAGAACTATACATGTTTTGTTGATCTTCCTGCTGTTAGATCATCAAATATAAGCAAATGAAACGTTGAGAATCTGGTGAATCTGATAATTCATCTGATGAGGTGAAATCGTCTCTATTCAGCTTCTCTGATGTCTGCAGTTTCTGTTGATCAAGTGAAGTCAACATTACACCCCTCCTCTCTGTCAGGACAGAGGTCTCACTCTGTCTGAATTTTTGCTCTTGTCAGTTTTGTTCATTTCTACCTGATGATTCTGATTAAGTTTTATTTTTGCTCAAGATCTGGCAGCTGTTGATGGAGATTCAACAGAAAATAATCGTCCACTTCACCTTTGAATAGTTCCTGGATGTTGATGATGAGAATATTTTACTAACCTGTTTATTAGACTGAAAGTTTATCAATTCTGAGTCACTGAGTTTAATTTCTGCCATCTGGCCGTTAATCATGTTCACCTTTGACCTTGTGTGGTTCACATCTGCAGGTTTATCACTGTGTAAAATTTACTTTGACTAGAATTGTTTTAACAGTATAAATTCTGAAAAATCTATTGATCAATGTGGAAGAAGTCTGTAGTTTTATCAACAGTTATGAGCGAAGTAAAAGTTTTATTGTTTAGAATAAAATTTCATAAAGTTAGCTTGTACTTGTTCAGTCAGATGTTCTGTCAAGTTAAAACATGTTGGTTTGGATGGAGCCTGTTTTGAAGCTTGAGAGTCAGGGAATACACAATACATGTTGGAACCTGCACAGGAGGGGAAAGACACACATAGAGTAAAACCTTCTCCACTTATAATGATAAGCAAAGTGAAAGAGCGGAGACATGAGCAGTGTGGACTCTTGTGAACTTCAGATCTGGATTGAAAACACAGTTGGATTTTATGTTGTGATGGATTTTATGAGTAAGTTTATCATATTTGTTTCTAGTTTTTCTTTTTGACTTTAATGCTATGAAATATGACAGAATATTTGTCATTGCAGGTTAAGGAAAAAAGCAAACAATTTATGTCAGAAAATGTTCATGTTTATTTGTTCTAAATATATGAAATTAATCTAGACGTTTCAGCATTATACAGTAGAAATGTATTCATCTATATCCATATAATGGCTTACTGCAAGTACTACAGACATGCTGTGGACAAAAAGATGTTTATTCACTATTTACTGTTATTGATAAAGTCTGCAAAAATAAAAAGCAGCTAATTTGTTTTATTTTTCTGAATGTCTCTAAATGAAAATCATGAGATTTTTTTTCTGAATGAAGTCAGACTGAGTTGTTCCTCATATTGTTCCTGATGTCCTGCTGCCTCTCCTTCTCCTCCTCCTCTCTCAGGATGAAGATGATCTCCCTGCTGCTCCTCATCCTCAGCTCATGTCTCTGTGGTCAGTCTCCATCTTGTCTTTGTGACAGAAAGCTCTCTAGATGGAGCTGAAAGACTCCCATGTTCCAGTTCTCAGTGTGTCTGCTCCTCTCTTTCCCTCTCTGTCTCCTCAGCAGCAACATTTGTAGTGAATGTGACCCAGAGCAGCTATGAGGCAGAGGAGAACCACAGCATCACTCTGGAGTGGACCTTCACCACCAGGACTCAGGGATCCTACAGGGAACTGTTCATCTACTGTGAAGCGAACACGGATCATGGAGTTTTAGTTCTCTATCATGTCCATGAAGGTGTTGAGATTCCAGATTCTCAGGATGATCAGTTTTCAGGACGAGTCCAGAGTGACAAAGACGTCCTCAGAGAAGGACGAATCAGACTCCATGTGTCCAGACTGAGGACTGAAGACTCTGGTCTGTATCTGTGTGACGTGAAAACTGAAGATGGATTCAACTCTGGAAGATTTAGACTCAGTGTTACTGGTGAGAAAAATATTTTTCCTCAGGTAAAATCCTGAGACCTGAGTTGTTGAACATCTCCATCTTCATCATGAATCCTCCTGGATCTCAGTTTTCATCAAATATTAATAAATATTTCTGGTTTCTCTCCAGCAGCTGCTGATCAGATCCAAACTCAGAGACCAACTTTGACTCCAGAACCAGAGAGAGGAAGATGGATCATCATCTTCATCACTCTGGGACTGACAGCATTTCTGATGGTTGTAATAATGTTGATTATTTTGTTAATGAAGAAAAGATAAGCTAAAAGAATCATTTAACAAGGGTAAATTAAAAAAAACAATACAGATAATCAGGTTGTTACCATAGTTTTGCTTAAAACAAACACATTTTGCTTCCAGTTGTGGATTTGTTTTTAACAAAGACTGAGGCAAAAATGTTTTAAAACCCAAAGAACCAGAGAAGGAATAAAATGTTAATCAGTATTTATTCGAAGTCTCTGCTCACTGATGGCAGTCAGGAGAAAAGCCAGAACATTTTAGAGTTTAGTAGGAAGGATCATCACATAGTTTGATGATCTAGTTGGTTCCAGAACAGGCAGCGACCAAACGCATCTTCTGTCACTAGTGGAGTCGAACACGTCATGAAACAATTCAATAACTTCATTGTAATATTCAGGCCAGAGAAACTAAACTGCTTCAGAAGATTCTTCATGTTCATCACACTAGAATCATAATCATGTATTGATCCAGCTGATAATCAAAGTAACCTTAACATATCAGATCTGTTCTGTGCTTAACATGTTAGAATATTATAGTATTATAATACTGATGACATTGAGTCATTTATTGTTATTGTTTCAGTTTCCTGTTTTAAATCATTTCTAAAGGTTTCTGGAGTCAGTCAGAAGTATTGATCAGTTAATGTTTCTGATAACTGATCAGTGATTCAGATATCAGACTGAATCATTGATTAGTTTGTGGTTTTCACACCATCACTGTGACGTTTGTTTACATTCATGTCTTTAAAATGATCATTTATTGTTGAATTATGCTGATATAAAATGTTATTATCACAAACATATTTAAACAAAAATACTTTTATAAATACTTTGTGAATCAAAACATCTAAACAATCTCTTTTGAAGAGATTGTTATAAAAATTAACATTTTCCTATTTTTAAGTGAAATCAAAAGATTAATTTTAAAGGAAATATTTTATACATTGAATTTATTTCAGAAAAACAAAAACATTGAAAAAAGTGTTTTGGTTTCCTTTAACATAAGTTTTTATTGTCAGTATTATTTTGTTGTTTCTTTGTTGAAAAGTTGTAAGTATAAATGTTGGCATTTTATTACAAAATTGTTACATTTTCAACAGGTTCAAAGTTTCTAATTTAAACTTAATGTTTCAACTCAAAGTGTTTCAGTGAGCTGCTGAGCTGAATTTGTCTTTTGGGATAAATAAAGTATTGTAAAGTGCAGAAGCTGAAGTTTTATTAACTTAACTAATGTAATTTATAGAAGATTTATTTATTATTAGTAAATAAGAGCCTGTCTGAGTTATTGATCGGCTGCAGGAAGATAAAATCTAAGAAATCAGTGTTGTGATAGAAACTCTGGAGCTTTTCAGAGTTTCTCTAAATAGATTCAGTTCATAGAAAATCAGAGCAGAATAATCACCAACTTAACATCATTAATAATTAACAGTCTGAATTCACAACATTAAGGATCTTTTCCTGAGCTCTGCTCTTCTCTTCTCTTCTCTTCTCTTCTCTTCTCTTCTCTTCTCTTCTCTTCTCTTCTCTTCTCTTCTCTTTCTCTCCCTGCAAAACATTTTGAATCCTAAAACTTAGGAACTGATCCAAACTGTTGATTATTAAAATGCTACAAGTCCCAGCAGATCCCAGTTTTTGTCTGTGTGAATATTACCTGGACTGAGTTCATCCAACCTCTTAAAGGAAATAATAAAAACTTTCTCTGATTAGTTGTGATGTGAAGATTGAATCCTGGTTTCAGTGGCAGCAGATCAACAATAACATGAAACCAAACTGGTATGAAATCCTGACAGGAGAGACTGAAGGAAGGAAAGACAGAAACAGACGGATGGATCTGTGTTTTCTACAGTCCAACAGTCTGATAGAATCAGGTTCTGGTCTGATTCCTCCTCTGATCTCCACCAGAACCACATTCAGAACCAGAGTCAGTACAGAGAGGAAGAGAGTTTCTAGAACATCTGGACCTCAGAGTCTCTTTGTCCCAGAATCTGGATGGATTCACTTTGATATTTAAACTCTGTTGGTTCATTTAGTTTAAATAAATCCTCCCAGTTCCTCCAGTTCAGTCTCTCTGACTGAAACTGGAGGAACTGGATGTGAAGAAAATAAATGTTTCACTTTCTGGAAGGATCTGGACAGTTTTCATCATAGAAATGCTGCAGGCAGAACTTCAGTTTCTAAGATTTAGGATCTAAATGAGATTCTTGATGTTGTGAATTCAGCCTGTTTATAATAAATGATGTGAATCTGATGATTATTTTATGATTTCTATCAACTGAATCTCTTTTCTGAGTTCTGCACTGAATATATTGAGAGAAACTCTCCAGATCTCAGTGTTTCATTGTTAAATTGTTGAAAATGAACCAAAGGCATGCTGGGAAATGTAGTGACAAAACTGAACTTGAGCTGCTGCTGAGTAACTTTGGGCTGCAGTGATTAAGGACATGAGAGCATAATATTGAGATTCTGCTTTTGTGTGGAATTACCTTTTTTTGTAAAGCTGCAGAAACTCTATGAAGAAGAAGAGATAGTAAATCAGCTCCACTTCTCCTATGCTGAGGTTCCTAGTGAGGGCTGAGAGCTGAGTTGCCTCTTCATGCGGTTTTCATCGTGTGGTGAAAACATTAGGGGAAGTTTGCTGACTCTCCCTAAACCTCCCAACCTGTTTCATCTGCAGGATGGAGACTCACCGTCCTTTACTGTAGAATCAGAAGTCAGATAAAATTATTTCTTAGTTGTTTTTTTGGTTTTATTACTTTCAGCATAAAATAGAAATACCAAAGTTTTAACATTTCCTGGTTATAATGTCAGAGAGAGAAGTTCATCACATATATGGAGAATTTACCTCTGGTTGTCACTGAAGATAGATCTATAGATCTATAGATTCACTAAGCACTAACAGTTTACTTTTTATGTTAATCAACATAAAAGTGAATTATTGATTTTAATTTTTGGAAATGAGAGAAAATTGTGATTTTGTTACAAACAGATACAATAAATATCTTTTGACAGCAAACACGTGAACAGATGGAGGATCTGAAGTGAAAGTGAATCTTCCTGGTTGGAGACAAACAGCTGAGATCCTGACTGAACTCCTTCAGTTCAATGAAGCAGAAAAACTTTGAGAGAATCAACAGATCAGCTGATCTCTGTCAGAAAGAAAACTGTTAAATGAAACAACAAGTAGAGCAAACATCTGGTTTATAGCAGCTGATCTACTGACTCTAGCTCTATAAACCTCTGGAATAGATTTTATTGAACTGAAGTGAATCAAACTGATTCTAATCAGAATCCAGATTCAGTTTTCAATGATCAGAGAATTTCTAAAAATGAGATAAAACTCAGATTTCTCCTTAAGATGCTAAACAAACTCTGATCAACATGACAGGAGGGAGGAGGGAAGTGGCTTTGAGATTAGGTCACATTGGTTATTCATAGAACTGAGAGCAGGAACTGTTTCTGTAGACCAGAAAACAGTTAGAACTCATTTCTTCACTTTGCCACATGGATAATAACATAACAGGACGCAGCTTTACAAACTCTGAGAAACAATGAAACAATCCAACCAGATAAGTAAGTATGTAGTAGTTTGGTTTTATGTTTGTTTAGATTTCAGTTCAGTTCAGTAAATTTGCCTGTTAAATTAGACAATAGCATCAGTAATAAATGTTAATGTATCAGAACTGGTCAATAAATCAGTGGAATCAAAGTGATTTTAATCTACAACAAATTATTTTCATTCCTGTTTCCTTCTTGAATAACAAAAATTTTGAAATGCTGGATGAATTAATGAGAAATAAATTAATATTTAGTCTAATCTCATTGATTTAATCCAGAGATCTGTGAATTTTGAAGACGTTTGGTCTTAAAATCTCAACAGATCAGATAAATCTGTTTAATTTGATCAAATATGAGTTTTAATCTGTTTTAGGTCCTTCTGTTTATAGAAAGTTTAGGAAAAACTTTTCCTGTGTCTGGTTGTTGAAAACTAAAGAGACAAACAGATTTTCTTTCTAAAATAAATTAAAACTTGGTGTTTGTTCTTCATGCAGATTAAATACATTTTCTCCCAAGTGGGGAGAAATGTTTTGAGCAAGAGGTGGGATAACACAAAGACAGACAGGAGAAATAACCATGCACACACACCTAGGAACTATTCAGAGAAATCAAATGCAGGGAG
>NW_015118230.1:0-896 GCF_001443285.1 Poecilia latipinna | reverse complement strand
TCAGTTCAGTAAATTTGCCTGTTAAATAAGACAATAGCATCAGTAATAAATGTTAATGTATCAGAACTGGTCAATAAATCAGTGGAATCAAAGTGATTTTAATCTACAACAAATTATTTTCATTCCTGTTTCCTTCTTGAATAACAAAAATTTTGAAATGCTGGATGAATTAATGAGAAATAAATTAATATTTAGTCTAATCTCATTGATTTAATCCAGAGATCTGTGAATTTTGAAGACGTTTGGTCTTAAAATCTCAACAGATCAGATAAATCTGTTTAATTTGATCAAATATGAGTTTTAATCTGTTTTAGGTCCTTCTGTTTATAGAAAGTTTAGGAAAAACTTTTCCTGTGTCTGGTTGTTGAAAACTAAAGAGACAAACAGATTTTCTTTCTAAAATAAATTAAAACTTGGTGTTTGTTCTTCATGCAGATTAAATACATTTTCTCCCAAGTGGGGAGAAATGTTTTGAGCAAGAGGTGGGATAACACAGAGACAGAATCATGCACACACATGATGCACACATGGTTATGCACACATGGTGTGGTGATGGAAACCACATCCACAGGGAGAACATGCAAACTCAAGGAGAAAGCCCCTGGGCTGGGAATCGAACCTAAGACCTTCTTACTGCGAGGCAACATCTCTACCAGCTGCACCGGCTACTTTTCTTTCTTAAACTGGATGATTATTCTACTGTTGTGTTATAAAAATGCTAATCTTAGTCCATCAACCGTTTAATGTGAAAGTCGTGTCATTCTGTCTCAGTAAAAGCCTTAAACCTGTTTCTCCCCCACAGGATTCAAATTTCAGTCACAACTTAAAGGTAAATCAGCTGATCTTCTGTCTCATTTAGATTCTAAAAGTATAAACACTAAGAGTTAATATTTTTA
>NW_015118229.1:7180-9530 GCF_001443285.1 Poecilia latipinna | reverse complement strand
CTAACAATGGTCTCTTGTGAAAATGTAAAGGGTTAAAATCTACTAATGCTATGGATATGAACGTTTTATTTACTCATTTATTTTTTTTAAATGGCTGAAATCATCTGGAACTGGGTTGGCAACTTTTAATCGCTGTGGCTAGTTTGTCACCTTTCTGTAACTTCTATACGAACTATGTTTACCTACCAAAAGGTAAAGGAACTTTTGACAACTTCCATCTCTGACTTTTATAAGTCATGACCATTCCGTTTGATATTCCTGAGGCCTTAGAGTTAATTCTTACCACCTCTGAAATATGGCTTTAAAAAAAGCAACTGTATCATCTGGTGATTGCAAGCACTTATTGGCTTTTTACTGTTAATATCTTGAAATATATTTTTACTCTCTTGCCCTAAAGCTGTTTCTCTTACATTATTAAAATGAAGATTTTGACACAACATTCACTGTTAAGCACTTTCTGTTTGAGCAATATATTGGCCATTACTCTGTTTTCTCAAGCTGTCCTAATCCAAGCTGTTTAATCCACCATCATTTGACAATTTCCCACTACTGTAGAACCATTAGTAGTTGTGTGTGTGCATTCTCCTGTTACACCCCCTTGATTGCAGGCTTGAATGAAATGCTCATTGGTATCTTCCAGGCTGCGGCTGCAGAGGAGTCATCATGTACGCCTGGATTTGAGTCAGAGCAGTTAATATTCAAAGTGACCAGAAAACACCTGAGGCAAGGCACACGACTGGGCAAAGGTATGGTGAGCCTTTCATGAACAGAATATGTCAATGTCTCATTTTTATTGCTTGTATTAATCGTTTCTAATAATACTTGTTTTCTAGCTTTGAAGGATATTTTTTGTGAAGTTATTGATTAGTTATTCAGTTCTTGTGTTGTACTCATTTCTGCAGCTCAGGGGATCTTCTGTCAGGTTTCTACTTGTCCCTGAACTTGTTCTGCTGGCTTTTCAAATGGTGTTGCACACACTGAACAAAAGCTGGCACAAAGTAGGGTTAGGTTCTGGGTTTGTCTTGTGTACTTTCTATTGCTTATTTGTTGCAACATTTATTTTAGCTATCACTTTGTTTGTTTGACTTGTTAACCTGCTGTTACAGCAGAATCATCTTATGTTGGGGTCTGATTGTGATAATCCAACCACTGCTTCTACATTTCAGCTCCACTAAACAATGGGAACTTGATTTACACACTTTTCTATGACTTTTTCATTCCCATAATAGACTGATGGAAAGTGGATAATATAATTTTTAAATGAGTTATGTAGGGATACTTTTAGAACTATACATATGTAGGCCTGTTGCGATAAACGATAAATCAATTAATTGCACAATAAATTAAACCTATCAATCTAATTTTAATTATCGGCTTTATCGTCTTGGTGCCTTTTCTTTCTTTTGATGACACTGAATGAAAAAAGGCTCAACTTCAGTGCTCTCCACTGACCCTCCCTTCCTATTTCCTTAGTGCAATGTCCAGGGCACACGACACCAGTTGTCGATCCATTTTCCAAACATGAGAGACCACACATTAGCTGTCAGAAATCCTAGGTATAATGGCTGTGTGGTGTCCAACCACCACACAGCTTTACCTGCTATCTGATCCTCCGTATGTCTTTTTTACTGCAGTGAGCTTCGATGTAGCCAATCTCCGTCAAGTATGGCATTGTTTTTATTTCGTATTAGATTCGTTGTGTTGATGCATTTTGAAGTGCTTCAATTTTCCGCCGCAACACACAAACTTCCCCATTCATTCAGTGCGTTATAGTTACACATCGCTTAGGATTTGTTGCTGCGCGTTTGTGCAGTGTGAAGGAAAAAGGAGACCAGCTGCACAGGCAGGCTGCGAAATGAGAAGCAGGTGATCGGTATCGGCAACAAGAGCCAATGATCACCGATCATGCACTTTTTCACGAAAATTGGCCCAATTATGATCAGTGACCGATCGATTGGCGCATCTCTAATTATAACCTATTTATGTCACGTTAACAAAGAGGAGCTGAAAAGTTACCGGGTTTATCAACTACGGTAGCAATTTGACTCCAACTCCTCCCTTTGTCATTTCTATATTCTTTGCGCGAAATGTTAAATAAATATTAATGTTGTTTCCACATATCATCTCCGATGTCCGCTGNACATCGGGTTGCGCCGTGTCAGCTGTTTGGGATTCCCCTCCATAATTTCCCCTCAGAAAGCATGGAGGTGAATCCGCGCTTTCTGATTGGCTACCTGTCACATTCAGCGTTAAGCTCCCAGTCGGGGAAAACCCCTGATTTAGATCGGAGCGGCCACGATGTACCGTAACTCACCACACACTGCAGGATGATCGGTTACGAAATCACCAG
>NW_015118229.1:0-2596 GCF_001443285.1 Poecilia latipinna | reverse complement strand
AATGACTTGATGCAGTCTGTTGGGTTTCTTTAAATCGGAAACTTATAAACTAGTTTGAATAATAAACTGAGCTTCATGTGCTGTTAACTGTATGTGTGATTGAATTAAAATTAACATAAAGGGCCTTGAGACATTTGTTGTGAACTGGTGCATTAGAAATAAAGGGAACTGAGTTAACTGAGTGTAGACTGGATAAAATCAGAGTTGACAGGAAATGTAAGGTTGGGTTTTTGAAGAAACTTGTTTAGCTGCTCAATGAGAGCTAAAAACTCAGTTTCAATGGCACTGTAAGCATTTAAAGTATTACCTGTCACGAGACCTTTTTGCATTTTACTCAAGTATTTCATATTTGGTTGTGAAGTAGCACCTGGGTATTGGTAGCATAACTGCTATTTCTGTATGTGAACATCTGTGATTTTTGTTGATTTCCAGTTGGCTTCAGTGACTGCACGGACCGCACCAGATTTCTTTTCAGCACAGATGACAGCCGCTTTCTGGTCCAAACAGATGGCTTAGTAACGGTGAGATATTCAGTCTATGTTTACATAAAGATCCATACAGGTGCACAAGTTACAAAATGTTACATATTTGAGTTTCAGTACTGATGCAAAAGTATGGGCTGGTTTATCGCTTCAGGGTAGTTTTGAAAAAAAAAAAAAAAAAAAAAAAAACACTAATCGTATTTTTTCCCCCATCAAATCTGCTTATAGTAAGCCGTTTTGTTTCATTTGCTTGCTGAAGTATGCATACCCTTTGAACATTTTCACATTTTGGTTGGTTGAAAATTCAAAACAAAGTATTTTAGGGAGCAAAGTAGAGCATACTTGGGAAGTGAACAGAAATATTGCATGGTTTTCAGTTCTGAACTGTGTGGTATGCTCTTGTACTAATACCCCTAAATAAAACCAAGTCCAATCAACTTTCTTCAGCTAATTTTCAGCTGTTTCATTCTTATTTCTATGTAAATGCATAGTGAGTAATTGTATTGGCTGAAAATTACAAAAAAACACACACAAAAAAAAAAACTAGAATGAAGTGTTCCTCTTGTGGATTTCAAAATTGATCAAAATAACACAAGAAAATAAAATTTTTGGTCATTCTTTTAACACCCCTCCCCTGCCACCCATGCTCCAACAGTACACTAACCCTTCCTCAGATACAGTGGATTTAAATGATGACACAGACCACCTCCATCTTCAGCACTTTTTTTTTTCTCCGCCATTACCAACACTTTGTCTTCTTCCTTTGAATTTAGAAGCTCAGTGCTTCCCCCTAGGGGCTACAATGCCTAACAATCATTTTTATTAAAATGTAGTTCTGTAAAGGCTGCAAAAATTAGCCTTAATAAGACATCTTTGTGAATACTCTCAAAAAAGGCCACTATAGCCAGATACCCCCTTAAATATAACATTGACAGCTACAACATGCTGACAGCTATCAGAAATATTTGTGGATTTAGTTTAGCCATATCTGAATACTTTTTTCAGGATATATAAACTACCTGTTGGAAACACTTTGTGTGGAAATGCAACTCAGCCTTTATTCAAGTCATTTTGAACTTTTCTGAAAATAAGGTTATGATATGCAGTTAGGTGTTAACAAAGTTACAATGCTAAATAAATGTTTAAAAGTAAGATAAAAAAAATCAATCCTTCTTGTGAGGTTGCTTGTCTCAAGCTTAAGAAAACAATATATTTAAGATTATCTTCCTGAGGTCCTATTTTTCAAACTCTCTTCTGACATTGTGCTGAAGTTACTGTGGTCTTCCTACTCCAGGTAAAGAGACAAGTTGTCCTTCATGAGGGTCACCGGGTCTTCTTCATCCACTCCTGGGACTCACAGGGTCAGAAGTTAACTGTACCTGCCATGGTGCTGTATGATGGACATCATCATGGGAATAACAATCTGAAGACTGATCATCACCACAACATCCAGCTTCATGATCAGATTGAGGTGGACTCTGCCACTACACAGGTAGGGAAGGCATAGACTTGGGTCAGAAAAGGTTTTTTTTTTTTGTTTTTGTTAAGCATATAAAATCTGACTACTGAGGCAACGTCTCTATAAAGTATTCACCCCCTCCAATATTTTCCCATTTTAAATAAATCATGATTAACATTTTGGCTGTTTTGGCAAAACCCCATTAAATGTCGAAGTGAAAACTGATTTCTACAAGATCACAAAAAAAACAAAAACATAAGTGATTGCTTAAATATTCACTGCCTTTAAAGTGACTAGCCCAGTTCAGTTGGTGCTGAGCTCAGTAAAATCCTGGAGCACAGTTGGTTTTCATCTGCCAGAGAACTATGTTTTCTAGAAGACAACCAAAAGCATCCAGCTAAAGGTACACAGAAATGGTTTGAAGACATTAAGGGTGAGGTTCTGGAGTGGCCCAGTCAAAGCTGGAATAGTTCAGGAGGGAAGATGGAGGACAACTGCAGCGTTCAGATAAGCAGCCTGACTGAGATGGCAGCCAGAGCTGCAAATACTAAATATGGACTTGTAGGTGGTGAATATTTTTGTATTTTTTTTGTGTGTAGAAACCAGTTTTCAGATCAACATCTAAATAGTTTTTGGATATTTTATATATATAAAA
>NW_015118228.1:15869-18390 GCF_001443285.1 Poecilia latipinna | reverse complement strand
GAAGGTGGAGAAAGGGTGAAGGTGGAGAAGGAGCGAAGGTGGAGAAATGGCGAAGGTGGAGAAAGGGTGAAGGTGGGTGTAGAACAGCAGGATGGATGAAAGTCTTCATAAACAGATGATTGATCGATGATTAGTTATAACGAGGCATTGGTCCGATGCTGATAGGCTGCGGCGGATGAACGTGACATGGTGATTGGATGATGCAGGTCGGGCTGAAGAGTCTTCCAGTTTGAATTTCCGCCAAGGCTTCATATCATTTTCCATTAGGACCTGTTGATTAGAAGAGTTTCACAGGTAACTCAGAAACCTCAGTCACATTTTTAATTTACCAATTACAACAAACATTACAGAGTAGCAAAAAGGGGTATTGATCTACCAAATAAATAACCGGATAAGAAAACAACTAACAGCAACAAAGATAAAATAACCAAACAAACAAGGAGGTACACATTAAAATGGATACATTCAAAACAAAAACAATTCACAGAACACAATCAACTGGTGTCACAACAAAACCAATGAAATTAACATATCTGGGGGGGGGGGTTTATTTTAATCTTGGCAGTTATTTTATAATTTGCATTATTTTTTCTCTAAAATGCATCACAGATATTTTGAGTAGAAGTGGAAAATAGAGGGAGAGAAAGAAAATAAATAAAGTCAGTCAGAATAAAGAATAAATTAATAAATAAAGCATAACTAAAAAGCACTTTATTTTATTATTTTTATTAAGCTCTCATTTCCCCTCCACTTCCCTGGTTTTTGTTTCCACAGTGGTTCTAATTCACCAGAAATAAAATGGCATCTAGAAATATGGAGTATAATTTATCTAAATATCTGAACTGAACCTCAGTCACATTTCAAGAGGAAATCTATGTAACTTAGTTTACAAAACACAAACTTGGGTGAAGAAAACCAAATATCTTACATCTTAGAAATGGCTGAAGCTGTTTTAATTATTAATAATTTATTAATTTTAACCAGGTCTGCTTTTCTGATAGTATAGTGTTTGTTTTTCCAAGTGAAATTGAAAGACAGGGTGTAAAACCTTCTGCCAGCTCAAAGGTCAATGTGGTTTTACAGCCTGTCATAAAAGATGATTGGTGGGAAGGAAAGTGAAGGAAACTGTAAGTTATCCATAACTCCTGTGGTTCAGTTGATCAGTTCAGTGTCAGTCGTCTGAGGCTGGAAAACGGGAAACATAACCAGCGCCAACATGGACGGCGCTGGTTTGCGTCTGACATGCATCATGCTTATTGTTTCTCTTTGGATCCATGAAGTTGCTGAAAGTCCAATAGGTGAGTACAGGACTGAATTTGTTCATAACCAGGTAAATATAATGTATAGACAGGAAACCAGAGCCTGATAAAGTAGTTTTGTTGTAACATAAAATGTGGGCCTTTCCTGTTTAATGCTTCTTAAGCATCTAAAGAGACTCTTTGGTCAAATTAACCACTCAGAGCAAAGTGTTTGATGGTTTTTCTGTCTACAATAAGAGGACGAGTCTTTCGTTTGTACGCTTCAGATCTGAAGAGGAAAAACTGTATGGAGGAATTTTACTGCCATAAAATCGTTTCTTATCTGTTGGGTCCATCGTTCAAAATCCTCTTATCACTAACTCTGCATTAGTTAGTGATAACTAACTAATCAGTTCTATATTTTAACTGAAAAGTTGAATATTTAATTTTCATCTGGTGTAAATCCCTTCTTGTTGTAAAAACCAAAACTTTTTCTCCTTCAGGTCCTTCATAACTAAGAACAGACCCTCAAATTACAGCTTGAGGGTAGCTGAGCAATTTCTCCTGCTCCTAAAACATTGTTAAACATTTGATAAATTCAGGTTCTGCTTTTTAAAGAAACATTTGATAAAAACAGAACAACTTTAAGTGGTTAGAGTCTTTAGAGGCTGGGATGGAATCTTCTTGATTTTATGTTGATTCACTAAACCAGTTCTCTGAACTTATAAAGATTTGAAGAACCATAAGTAAAACATTTAGTTAATTCACTCTCATTATTCTGGGACTTAAAAAGAAAAATGGTTTGGTAACCTTAACTAATCTAAAATAGGAAAGTGTCAGTCTCATTTATTGTTAAATAATGTTTATGATGCTTTCAGACCCAGTAAAAAGATAACATTTGTAAAAAAAAGACAACCTAAACTAAATAAACTCTATTGGGATGAGGAGATAAATGTGTTTGGGAATAATATGAGACTCACTGAGAAAAGGTTTGTTATGTGTCAGGAGAAGGATTTAAGATAATAGTTAAAAATTGAATTTAAGGGCAAAAAATTTACATTTGACAAAACACTTAGAACATGAGAGAAAATATCAGTGAGGTAAAGCATTGAAGAGAATTTAATCAAACCAATAATCGTCAGGCATTTTGAAACTAATGAAATATCTAGAAAATGAGAAAGATCCCTTTAAAGGGGTTGAGAAAGATGGCTGTATGTCTTCAGATTGAAGATGTTTTAAAAAGTGGGAATCAGATTTTAGGTCTTTATGTTCTGGTAGTTCTG
>NW_015118228.1:5026-11615 GCF_001443285.1 Poecilia latipinna | reverse complement strand
TGAACGACTAGAACAGGCTGGTTCCCAAAACCATGTGGTGCTAAACAACGTGACGTCTTGTCTCCTACTGTCTTTGCTTCTCATATAAATGATCTGGTAGCAGCAGATAAGAGTGACAGCAGGTGATATAAAAGTCTGTATGTTACTGTAATGCAGATAACATCAAGTTTATTACTGAGAATGAATCTGATCTTCAGAAACTGTAAAGAACTGCTTATTTTTACTTTAGGTGACATGGAAGTAAGAATCAGAGGTTCAGTGTTTGCCCAGCTGGTACTTTGCTTCATTAGGAACTTAGGAATCATCCTTAAACCATGCAAAACCTAAATCAACATAAGAAACACAGTCAAATCGAGAGATAAGCAACTAAAATGTTTTTAGTTGCTTTTTAAAATCCTCCACAGAGTCGCAGAACGAAGCTGCAACAGCAAACCGTTCCACCGCCTTGGGGCCACCGACTGAAAGGCCCGGTCCACTTTAGTTTGTAACCGTGTTCATGGAACAACCAGATTCAGAGTCTGAAAATTTAACCTGAACAAAAATATAAACACCCCATGACAAACCTTGCTGCCAACCCAACTGTAAATTAGCATTTGCTGACATTTTATTGGATAAAAGAAATATTTCTCTTGATTTGTGTATAATTTTTAATCCAACTTAGTAGTGAGCATTACTCAGTGAGTTGTTCTTTTACTCAGTGCATGGGTGGGGCATGTCCAGAGGGTGATCAGACAAAATGAGCAATAACTGGACAATCCTTGTACTGGGGGCAATAAATATAAAATTTTGTCACAAGTCATAATGCCAGATGTTTCAAGTTATTCAGGAACGTGCCATTGGCATACTGGATGCAGGGATGTCCACTAGAGCAGTAGCTGCACGGCTCAGTGTCCATTATCGGACCATCAGCCGTTTAAGAGTTTGTTTCCAGCAGACTGGCACTACTGCAAATTGACCTCATCCTCATTGGTCATGTGTGACCACTCCACCACAAGATGGCCACATCCGGCTCGTCCGTCCATCGGCTAAGACCAACGACACACACAGCTGATGAGACTATTGGTCAGCACAACAAACGCATCATCACACCTCAGACTGTCTGTAACCGCCTATGAGAAGCCAACTGGGTCAAAATCTAATTCCTCAACCTGACCCCCATTATGTTCAAAGGACTGTCAATATGCTACAAATGGCCATAGATGTTATCAATGCCAATATGAAGATCAATACTTGAAGTTTCTCCATATATTGTGTAACCCAAATGTTCAAAAAATTCTTATATTTGACATGGGGAGTTTATATATTTGTTCAGTGTAGTTATAAGCTGACAAAGATAATCAGGAGCCTGGCCATGAAATGCTCTGAACTCACTTCTTACATAAACAAATAACCTTTTTTATCATAAAACACAGTTGTCCATGTTTATACCTCATTCTGCTTTCCAGTGGTTCTATTTTAAAGATTTCCCTCTGGTTCCTTCAGGATCTCATAATGTCTCATCAGGAAGTGCAGCATGTCACAAAAAACACAAAGAAGAAATATACCGTTCTTCAAAATAAAAGCACTAATGACCACAATGTGTCACTGTTGGGTCCCAATAATAGCATTTCACCATTTATTTGTCATTTACAGAAATACTTTGATTTTTCTATTGTGTAAATCTATATTAGCAATATTTTCCTCTCTGAACTTTGGGGGAAAACCTGAATGATCTCATTCTGCAGATTTCCTTAAAGTTATTTATGTTTCTGCAGGTAGCACCACCATAACCTGTGGTTCAGCATCTAGCACTGTAAATTTGGGTGCAGTGGATGAAGGATATACAGGTAAGATGATAAAAACACTAATTTAATTAAGTTTAGAAATAGATCAATTAAGACTGACTGGCTCCATTCAGTATGCCTTTTCTCTGTCATGTTACAGAAACAGATAATTTATTAAGTGCAATGAATGAATTCATGAGGTAATTTAGTTTATTGGATCATTTTTTGCTGCTGCAGGTGATGTGGAGTTGGTGTCCGGTATCCCAGCTGGTACTAGTGTGAGATTGGAGCTTGATATTTATCCTGAGCATCTNTCCCCTCAGTGGGATCATTCTCAGTTAGAAAGGACAAAAGTCCTTAAGAATCAGACTGAACATTTCATCCCAATGAGTTTCTCAAATATGTATTTAAACTCTCATATTATAGAAAGTGGGTTTAAAGTGGCTATTAATAAGTTTAAACTTATGAAAGCCACAGGCTGATAATTTATCTGATGAAGTGTTAAAATAAATTGGTCTGTTTCAAATGTTGCATAATCTTGTTTTACTTGTTTTGAACAGGGTTCAGTCAGAATGACAAAATGTTTTTATTAAACCAATTTCAAAGTTACAAATTACTAATCCCTGAGTTCCTATGAACTACAGAGACATTAGCCAACTAATCTGTGTCTATAAACTTTATTTCAGTGTTCTCAATGACAGGTTGGTTAATTATTTACATTTACTTAATTTATTGGCAGGGAAATAGAATGGGTTTAGAAAGAAAGGAGCTTCTATAGATCATATTTATTATTTAACTACATTTGATAAAACCAGGAAACTAGAAGGAAAATCTACTTTTGCTTTATAGATTTTCAAGAAGCTTTTGTTAATTGGAAACTGTTGTGTTTTCAGTTGTTAAAAACACGAATTGACGGGAAATTTTATAATGATCTAAAAGCTGTTTATCAAAATCCAGAATCTTGTGTTCAGCTGAACGACTAGAACAGGCTGGTTCCCAAAACCATGTGGTGCTAAACAACGTGACGTCTTGTCTCCTACTGTCTTTGCTTCTCATATAAATGATCTGGTAGCAGCAGATAAGAGTGACAGCAGGTGATATAAAAGTCTGTATGTTACTGTAATGCAGATAACATCAAGTTTATTACTGAGAATGAATCTGATCTTCAGAAACTGTAAAGAACTGCTTATTTTTACTTTAGGTGACATGGAAGTAAGAATCAGAGGTTCAGTGTTTGCCCAGCTGGTACTTTGCTTCATTAGAAACTGGACGATTTTAGAAATCAGCTTTAAAACCATACAAATCCTAAAACCAACGTAAGAAACAGTAAAATCAAGAGAAAAAGGCCTGGGAAAATAAAATGTTCTAGTTGTTTTTTAAAATCCTCCACAGAGTCGGCAGAACGGAGCTGCTACAGCAAACCGTTCCACCGCCTTGGGGCCACCGACTGAAAGGCCCGGTCCACTTTAGTTTGTAACCGTGTTCATGGAACAACCAGATTCAGAGTCTGAGAACGAAGAAGCAGAATATTTAACCTGACAAAGATAATCAGGAGCCTGGCCATGAAATGCTCTGAACTCACTTCTTACATAAACAAATAACCTTTTTTATCATAAAACACAGTTGTCCATGTTTATACCTCATTCTGCTTTCCAGTGGTTCTATTTTAAAGATTTCCCTCTGGTTCCTTCAGGATCTCATAATGTCTCATCAGGAAGTGCAGCATGTCACAAAAAACACAAAGAAGAAATATACCGTTCTTCAAAATAAAAGCACTAATGACCACAATGTTGGGTCCCAGTAGGAGCATTTTAAACATTTAGTTACCATTTACAGAAATTATTTGATTTTTCTATTGTGTAAATCTATATTAGCAATATTTTCCTCTCTGAACTTTGGGGGAAAACCTGAATGATCTCATTCTGCAGATTTCCTTAAAGTTATTTATGTTTCTGCAGGTAGCACCACCATAACCTGTGGTTCAGCATCTAGCACTGTAAATTTGGGTGCAGTGGATGAAGGATATACAGGTAAGATGATAAAAACACTAATTTAATTAAGTTTAGAAATAGATCAATTAAGACTGACTGGCTCCATTCAGTATGCCTTTTCTCTGTCATGTTACAGAAACAGATAATTTATTAAGTGCAATGAATGAATTCATGAGGTAATTTAGTTTATTGGATCATTTTTTGCTGCTGCAGGTGATGTGGAGTTGGTGTCCGGTATCCCAGCTGGTACTAGTGTGAGATTGGAGCTTGATATTTATCCTGAGCATCTTCAGTTTCTGGAGTTGAACTTCACTTCAGGGGAAACCACAGTGACTGTTCGCACCAAGAAGCCGCTCGACGCCGAGGCCAATATATTCTTTACGGTAAGCTCCCCCACTTTGTTGTACCTGAATTTGTTTGCTGGATATTTGTGTTTAATGCAGATCTTCACTGAGATGTTCAGCATAATTTATACTAACATGCTGCAGCAGAACTAACATCCTCTGTGTTTTTATGTTGCAGCCTGAGAGAATTTTGCACTACAGCTTAGTGTGCAATAATGATGTGACAGTGAGTGAAATTAAAAATTATGAAGCAAACATTACAAAGTGATTGAATAACAACTAAAACCCGTCACTTTCTGTTTTTATTTTTACAGTACAAAAACTCCCGCAGGTTGATAATCAATGATATAAATGACAACAGTCCAGTATTTGAGAAGAAGTTTTATTCTCAAAACGTTTCAGAGGTAAGTTAAAGGAACTATAAACCTTTCATACATCTGCAACATCTAAGAATCAGGTGATTGGCAGAAATAAATTTGATGGTGAAATAAAATTGGTGATGAATTATTCAATGTGATCAAAATAAATATCCAACTTTCTACCTTCATTCTTCAGAGTTTTCTCAAAGAAATGAGGAAGCAGCCATTTATCTCTTCTCGTTTTCTCTCTCAATTGTTCTGTTGTCTCATTTTTCAGAGTGAGGTTGTGAACACCGAGGTTCTGCGAGTGAGAGCTGTGGATGCAGACATCACACCTGAATTCAGCACCCTGACGTATAGCTATGTAAGAACTTTGAAGTCAATAGTTTTAAATAAGACTAATAGCATCCGGAAATAAAGGGGGCGCTATTTCCTACATTATCCGCAGTCTCCCGTTTTAATTTTCTTTTGAAATCTGATATATCTTCACCTTTAGGAAAGAGTTCCTCTTTCACCATGTATTTGAACTTGTCTCTTATTTACTTCAATGCAGCTCACAATTCTTAAATTCTGTAGCTTTCGCTGTACGTCTAAATCTGCATCTCTTTGAGTCTATTACTGCCTCTAGTGGCGTAGGGTGGTAACACAACTAACATACTTTTTCATTTTCTTAAGGTTGTAGAACTAATTAAATGACATAAACAAGACCTTTTATACATTATAGATAATATACATCTCCATCAGTTTTAGGAGGAATCAAAGAAATGAGAGGACATGAAAAGCAACATGCTCAACTATAATGAAAAACTATTTACAATGTACACATGAGACACTTAACAGCAAAAGTCAATAACAAAGAAGTGAATTAGGTTCACAGAAGGAAAAACAAATCTGGTTGTTACAAATACAAACAAAATACAAGATTCACATTTTTGTTTTTATGGTGCCATATATATTATTATAGGAAAGGTAAGATAAGACTATTTAGTCTATCAATGTGGAAAATTTCCTTCAACTGTAAAATGATCAAATATAACAATCATAGAATCACGATATCAACAATTTGTGCATACAGTAAAACACTTTGCATGCTATCATTTAGTTTGGTTAAGAATGATTATTGCACTGTCAATAAATGACGTCTAATAGATGTTCTTATTTGCCAGAGGGACACAATAACGCCTTCATGAGCTCAGAGGTTCAAACTGATAAAAATGGATGCTATCTGCTAAAATATTCCATGTTTTCCATGTTCTTTCACCAAATACTTGAGACAGAGCTGTTTGTGGTTTCACCACTATTGACCTGCCATTGAAAGTATTCTTAAAAGTTTGTCTTTTACTCTGGTGCTCATGTGACCATATCAGCTGAGGAGATAAAAAAATTAAACACTCAACATTGTCTTGTACACATCCTCTAGTTGGGAAACCCTAAGATCACTAGGTCTTCTTAAAAGAGTTTCTGAGAACATTTCTTAAAAATATAATCAGTGTTTTCAACAAAGTTGAGCTGACTATCCAGGAATGACCCAAAGTATTTAAAGTTTGCCACAGTTTCAACAGGTTGGCCATTGAGTGAAACTGGTATGACTTTCAGGTCTTGTTTAGGTCATTTAATCTGTTATTCACGAGAGGACCCAAATTTGGGTCCTCATTGTGAATGACAACCTGTGAACAACAGGTTAATTAGCCCTAAATCCTTAAGAAAATGAAAAAGTATTGTGTTTTATTAGAGAATATATCTTTTATGTAAACACTGAGTTTGGATGACAAGAGGCCCTACAGCCAGAATTGATCAAGTGAAATCTTAATATTTCAGAATGATTTTTTGTATTAAATGAAATGAACATGCTTTGTATCCAGCCCAGGATGCTAATTTTTGAGACCCCAAAGATTTTTCTTTTCTTTTCTTTTTTTAATAAATACATTTTTTTAATAAATGCATTTTTTTGCACATTGTACTTTTGTTTAAAACTCATAGAACCTAACAAGGTGAGTTGTATTGATGTTTTTGTATTTTTCTGAATTTAAACAACAATCAAGTATTGGAAAAATATTAAGCTATAATTAATTTCTTTGGGAACAACATGGATTTACTGATTAGGAGACATATTAAACCTGCCATGTATCAAT
>NW_015118228.1:0-1363 GCF_001443285.1 Poecilia latipinna | reverse complement strand
AAATCTTAGCGGCACAAAAGCAATAGTTTTATTTTGTTAATGTTGTGCGTGCAGGTTGACCTCTTATGACCTTTGGAAAATGTTTATTGAAATTTTTAAAAAGATAAAGGCACAAATAAAAAAATTTGCTGTACAAACTTTTGACATTCTAATTTTATGATAATTAAGTGTATAAAAAGTTAAGTATATTTTGGTTTTCTACAAATGTTCTGTATATCACTGACTATTGATGCCATTGTTCTCCTTCTAGACTCCAGTAACACCAGACTTTTCCTTATCAAACTCCGGGGCGTTTACATTAACGAACCCTCTGAACTACAGCATTGTACCAAAGTACAATTTTATTGTCACTGCCACGGTAAGAAAACACAGAAACAAACTATATTTATACACTCTGATTTATTTAACTCTTATAATGAATATATCATCCCTTTCTTTGTTGTTCCTGTTGCAGGACAATGGCGGAAACAACGACACAACCTCAGTTGAGATCGTTGTAGAAGACTTTGACAACTTAAATCCCTTTTTCAGCCACAGTCTCTACCAGGCTGTTGTTCCAGAGAACCAGGTGAGGCTCATTTAGTGGTTATGTGAATTTTATTGTTTGGATGTAAAGCAGAAATTTATTTCAAACTGACAGAATTGTTGTGAAGAACAGACTGACTGTGTTTCAGGACGGGGATCTCAGTGAAATACGACCAGAACCAATAAAGGCCCAAGATGGAGACACTGGGATCAACGAGACGATAACATACAGCATCACTTCAGGTACAGAAAACCTGCTGTGGTAAAACTGTCAGTTCAGACATGTTTACCATAGAACAGGAGCACATTAATCAATCATATAAATCTAAAATATGTATGTCTGTTCAGTCTCTCCTGTCGATTACCAAGCAAACTTCAACATCGACGCCGACACCGGAGTTCTGACTGTGGTGACGTCGTTTGACAGGGAGGAAATGGACAGCAGTGAAATCTCTGTCAGCATCAAGGTATTATCTTTTATTCCCAGGTAGAAAATGAAGAAAACTCGAACATCATTAACGATATTATGAGAGCACAGAGGAAGTTTACATACACCAAAGAAAAAGACACAAATAAACTTCCTGAAGTTAAATCAGACTAAACTTCTCTTGTTTTAGTTCAGTTAGAATTACCAAAATTATTTCTATTTTCTAAATGCCATAAAAATGAAAAATATGTCAGGTTTATGTATTAATGTCTTTAACATAATAAGTTTACATACTTTTCTGTTGCATTTGAACTCTATAAACTTCAACCTTCTTACAATAGTTGGCTGGAGTTCTGGTCCATTTCTCCTGACAGACCTGGTGGAACTGGGTCAAGTTTTCTGATAGTCCAC
>NW_015118227.1:8293-9557 GCF_001443285.1 Poecilia latipinna | reverse complement strand
GTTTGTTAGATACTTAATGAGACATATTTATCGTGTTTGATGTTTGTTGTAAATGACGTATACTAACAAAAGAACATGGTAATTAGTCCAAGTTTGTCGTTTATTGAACGTTCAGAAACTGCAGCGGCTGTGATGCACCAAGACAAAGGTAAACAAAGGTAAACAACCTGAACAGGTGATCAACTCTAAACCACTGGGACCTTTTTATTCTCCGTCTCTCTTTGTCGTTTAAGCACACCCGTTGCCATGGCAACCTCCTGCGCTCCCCAAGCCGACCAGAGATTACGTTAAAAATATAAAATTCAGTCCGTTACGATATCAGGTTTGCAGGCTTGATATTTATTTTGCGATCATCCCTTTAAGCCCTATGGGTGAAAAGGGCTTTGTAAACATCCAAAAATAAATCACTAATAACATCACAGTTATCAGATTAAAGTCCAAAGTTTTGGTACCTCTGTAAAGGTAAGACATCAAAGAATGATTTCCTGGTGTCAGTACTATTGTAGCTTTTATCCTGCCTGAATTAATTACAATAAATGTAGCATTTTTTTACCTCACAAAAATGTTGTTATAAATAAACATTGCAAAACGTCACTAAAATACTATGTTTCACACAAAAAAGTAGTTTAGAATTTTAAATCTACGGTACATGTGGGGTAAAAGTTCAGCAAATTTGGACTCACTCAGTTGAAAAATATAGTTTTTATAAATGTTTTACTGAGAAATGTCCCAGGTGGAGAGGTCATTTATCCAAAAATGTCTCCAAACTGTGCCAAATGTGTTTTTCACATCAATACTGGGAATTTCTTTAAATTAAATCATTGATTACCATTGAATGAAACTTAGTACATATAATCTAACCGTTGGTTATGACATTTACCACATTTATATGTATAAATGTATAATATATCTAATAATAATGAACTGAATGCTATTACTTGGAAAACTGGAAAACTTTTATTGAAACGCAGTAAAACAGTAAAAAAATAACTTTTTGAAGTATAGCTAACAAAGGAAAATAATAGTAATTACATAAAATTATGATTGTTTTACTACAAAGTAATGAACAAATATGAAATCCTTAGTAGTAAAAAAACATATTTTCAGTCAAACATAAATAAATCACCGCAGGGTCGCAACTACATTTTATTCAGCCGGATGCGAAGACAAAAAACCCGCCCACCCCCCGAAGGAAGTGCCGTGAGGGTGAAGGAGCACACGCTCTACATGGAAGCGAACACCATAGACATAATATAAGAGTAGA
>NW_015118227.1:0-2537 GCF_001443285.1 Poecilia latipinna | reverse complement strand
ATATATATATATATAACAATGAATATGGGCATTGGAGTATAGTGAGATATCTTGTACAGCACTACTTTATACATATAGTGTTAGGAATAAATAAGTCTGTGTTTTCCTCTCTTTTAGCCGCTTGCATGCTCATATATACACGCACATGTAAGGATAAAGGAAATAACACATCAGGGAACGCCCTGTTTAGGGTGTAGCTTAGATAGAGACAAAAGGAACCAGAAACTGACAATTGATAGCAAAATTATTTAATCGTAACATATCTGTGAATCCTGGTTGTCCAAGTTAAGCTAAATTAAAACACAAATAGTTCCAAGTGGAAACATTGGTGATACAGATTTACTCAGACAGCAACAACATGTTACTAACACTAAAGTTTTCACTCAGAGGAATTATAAAGATTATTTAAGCTGCTCAATCTACTTGATTACCTCTAATTTTTGGGGTTACAGTGAATGATGTGACTGCTTTTACAAAGTAGCAATCACACCACTGATGGTCTTTAAATGTTTATGATAAAACTTTTGGCCTCCTATGTACCATATTTAGCTGACGAAAACCAGCATTACTAAGAAAAAGTAACTGAACAATCTCTGAAAACAAGATTTGCTTATGGACGACTGTGGCTTGTTTTATTACCAGATCTACTTAACATGGGGATATTTAAGTAAGACGGATCAAAATGGAATATTTGGAAACTAGTCAAAAATCTTACAGTTTTGATGAGCACAATCCTAAAACTGATGTGTTGAGATAAAACTTTTAATCCAAGTCCGCTTGGAAAATAAACTGGACACATTGTCTGAAGTAATGAATAATCGCTCATAAGATGGTTTGATGTTGACAAATTGGCCTTTAATGCTAAATTCTTGAGTTATGCCTGTTTTTTGTTTCCTTTTATGAGAAGAAAGCACAGGGGGAAATTATAGAGACAAAACCTAAGTAATGAAATCTAAAACATTTCATAGTCCATCTTGAACTCAAAACTGCAAATTTAAAAAATTCCTAAAAACCTCAAAATATATTTAGTCTTTTAGCAATTATCTTATAAATAATAAGTCATCAAATTGATTCCAAATTGATAATTTGACCAGGTTTTCAGGGGGAAGAGGAATAAGCCCCAGTATCAGGCCAAATTATATGCATAAAATGGGCTACTGGATTTGATAAAAATCCAGTTAATATTCATATTAACTGATCTTACATGTTGTGCATCCTCATTTCATTCTGCTCATAGGTTTTCCTTTTTATAAGGTTTTCCTCCACAGGTGCTACTTTACTTCTTCGTTTCCTCGTTCTCCTTTAATTAGCAATGTGTTTATCATGTTTGATCTTCTTGGTTTGAGAATCATATTGAATTTGGTTTCTTATTGGTATATTTCATGCTTTGACACCTTGAGAATAAATAAATCTGTGTTTTCCTCCATCTCTATTAGCTGCTTGTTTATCATGTCTATACAAAGTTAAAGTTAAAGGAAATGACACACTAGTGAACAGCCTCTTTACGATGTAGCTTAGATAGAACTATATAAAAGGAATCAGAAACTGTTGTTAGACGCCATTTGCTGTCGTCTCTCATAAGGAAACATGGCGATGGACCAACGCTGCATTTTGGTCTTAATAAATTGGATTGATGATTTAAACTCGCTGACTCTTCTTGAACCTCATACATTATAATATAATATTTACTGAAGTCTGTACACAGGAAAGCCTGCAAACAGTTTGCTGAAGACATTTCAACAAAGGACATGGATTACTGGATCTTTACATGTAGTCTCAAGTACTAGTGGATTTCAGCTTTTCAGATAGACCACTGTATATTGAATCTGATGTTATTATTACTGAGATTTTCTAATATGCAGCCCTGAAGTCACCCTTAAAGAGCAGTGCATTATTTAAATGGTTTTATTACTGATGGATTTGCAATAAATTATTTTGATAAGGAAAACAGTTATATTATATTCCACCTCTAAGACATAAAATGAATAAAAGTTGCCATTTTGGAATGAAAACCTTTCAGTGGGTCTCATATTACACAGTTAGAACATTTCCATGAAGCTCACCTCTTTGCATCTGAAGGTTCGTCAATGTTAAAATTAATTCCTGCATCTTTTGACTTGGTGCTCTTGAAGGACAGACAGCTTGGTCCAGGTTCTTGTTCCTGTTGTTTCCTGTGGATGAGAATGTCAGTCCAGTCAGACGCCTCTTTTATTTCCTGTCAGAAATAAACTTCTTGGATTAATAAATCTACAGTGTGAATGAAAACCATTCACCACCGTGAACATTTTAGCCTTTTATTGCTGTTAAAAGCAATCATGATCCAACAATTACAGGCTTTTTTTTTTTTTTTACAAAAAAATAACAAAAAATCTCCTTAAAGCTGTAACATGTAACTTTTATAAAACATGTTTTTTACATATTTGTTAAAGCTGTCACCATGTCGTGACACGATGGTATGAGAGACAATCTGTGAAAAGATCAAACTCCTCCAACTATTTTTTCCATCTAAAGAAATGCAACGCTGCCAGTCAAAATCA
>NW_015118226.1:7320-9564 GCF_001443285.1 Poecilia latipinna | reverse complement strand
AATTAACAGACCTGAATCAAATGAAAAGCTTGTTAGCAGGTCTGTTCAGAGGTCGAAGGAGGAAGAGAGGTTGAGGAGAGTGACTGTGAAGCTCGCGGAATTGACAGAGCAAGATTGACCCAAAAAATTGCTGATCTTGGCGGTTGGCATAAACTGGTTTGTGACTGGACTGCTATGGCCAGTCAGGTTGAGGATGAGGGGGATGATGAAATGAATTTTGGTGACTGGACTCCACAGTACGTGGTTGTAGAGGATCAGGAAGAGAACGAAGTAGAAAAGAAGGAAGTTTGTGAGAGGCACAAAGTAGCAAATGGAGTCTAGAAGAAAATAGTTCGGATGAAAATAACGCAGTTTGCAAGAGGATTGTTGGGCAGGAAACTAAGTTGATCATAAAGTTTAGGAAGGAGGATGAAGGAATACAACTTAGTCCGCTAGCTCTGTCAAGAGAATTAAAAAAGAAGTTTGGAGAACTGACACTTGCTAAGACTCTTAGAGATGGGAATCTGTTGATCACAGTGAGGAATGAAGAACAGAAAAACAAAGTGATGAACGCCCACAGTATTTGTAAAAAACTGGTTACTGAGGTAAAGATTTTGGGAGAGGATAAAGTAGGAAGAGGGCTGATCACAGGTATCCCAGTGGGTGAAGATCTAGAAAACTCAGACACAGTATTAATGGAAGTGAAGTAAGTAAAATCAAAAGATTGATGAGAACAGTTGAAGGTGAAAGAGTGGAAAGTCTCTCGGTAATGTTGGAGTTTCAAACACAAGTTCTTCCTGAAAGGGTAAGAGTCGGGTGTATGTGGTTTCCTGTAAGGCCACATATCTCTCCTCCTCTCAGGTGTTAGAAATGTCAGAGGTACGGACACATTGCAGCAGTATGTAGGGGAAAACAAAGATGTCCAAAGTGTGGAGGAGAGCATAATTATGATGAATGTAAAAATGGGAAGGATAATTGCTGTAATTGTGGAGGATGTGAAGTCAGAAGGAAAGCAGTGGAAATCGAACAAGTCAAAGTTACTAATAATATAAGTTACGCTGAAGCTGTTAAAAGAGTGAAACCTAAGGAAGTTATAAGGAAAGTTCAACCGAATCCAACAACAGAACAGAGACAGAGTGGGACTGAAACTGGGTTAACAGTGGAAAAGATTCTGTTGTTCATTGCATATGTAATTAATTGTACAGATCAAGTTAAGCACAAAACAGAAAACATCAAAATAATTGTGAAAGAGGCAGAGAGGGTTTTGGTATTAACGACATCTTGGGAACACATAAATAAGAAGTTAGGGGCAGAAGGAAAGGTCAGAGGTCAGGAAGATAAAAACTGATCATCCTACAATGGAACGCTAGAAGCCTTATTGCAAATGGACAGGAGTTTAAAGGATTTATTAGAGATTGTAAAGATGATCTAGATATTATATGTATTCAAGAAACATGGCTTAAACCAAATCTTGATTTTGTTATAAAAGGATATGAAAGCATTAGAAGAGACAGACGGAGGATCTGGAGGAGGGAGGTTATTTATTAAACAAGGAATTCAGTTTAGATTATTAGCTAAAGGAAGAGAGTTAGAATATATCATTACTGAAATTTGGACAGTAGATGGACGATTTAAAATAATCAACTTTTATAATCCATGTAAAAGACTTTCATTAGATTTAATGGAGGAAATTGGGGTATATTTAGAGGGTAAAGTTATTTGGTGTGGGGACTTTAATGAGCATAGCTCTTTGTGGAGTCATCATAATGATCAAAATGGGGATAAAATAGAAGAAATAATGGATGTTAAAAATGTGGTATGTTTAAATGATGGAAGTGGGACCAGAATTAATTTTAGAGATAACACAGAGTCAGCAATTGATTTAACATTAGTTTCAAATTCTTTAGCAGGTGTTTGTTTATGGCAAGTTTTAAATAAAACAACTATAGGAAGTGACCATTATCCCATTAGGACGGAAATAAAGTTAAATATAGAGAGCTATTGTGTAAAAGGGATAAAGAAGTGGTCTTTTAGGTCGCAGACTGGGGAAATTTTAGGAAAAGTAGTGAAACAAAAATGTTAAAAGTAGACATGAACAGTAGTATTGAGGATTTAAATTATTCTATATGTAATGCTATCCTTGAAGCAGCTGATCAGGCAATAAGGAAGGAAGGCGGGACAGAAGGTTGGTGCCCTGGTGGACAGCAGAATGTACTACAGTTATAAAGAAACGAAATAAAGCTTTCAAATTATTAAAAATAAATC
>NW_015118226.1:0-2330 GCF_001443285.1 Poecilia latipinna | reverse complement strand
TTTGACAAAGTGAAAGAATATAAATAATAGTCTTTACCACCTGTGTAAACTTTGCCGGTAAATGTTTTAACGGTTATATAAAATTCAAAAGAATATTGGTCAAATGAGAAGAACAGAAAGAATCAGGAGAGAAGAGATAATTATTTCACGGTTTAGAATTGGACATACTGGACTAAATAGGTCATTATTTCTGATAGGGAAACATCAGACAGGGAAATGTGAATGCGGGGAAAAAAAGACAGTGGAACATGTTATTTTGAGTTGTAGGAATTATTTGATGCAAAGAAGTAAGTTAATTAGAAATCTTAGTAGCATAAAAATGAAATTTGATATTGTTGATTTATTACAAAAAGATTGAGGAAGTAGAGGATATGAGGCCTTATTTATTTTTTTAAAACAGTGTAAGTTGTTTAATAGGATATAGTTTTGTTTTTGGGTTTTTTTGTCATGTGGTCCACACTCCTTACCAGTTGGTGGCGGTAATGATTACCTAACGTTTCTTGCCAACCGGCAATAAAATTCAACTAGAAGAAGAAGAAGGTGTGAGTAATTTGGCACAGGAGCTGGCTGAGGGCTGGGGAGAAGGTGGTACAGGGAAACTAAGATCTGCTGGGAACACAAACGGGAGGAAACAGGGAACTGAAAAATACTTCTAATACAAAAGACACTAAGAGTAAAGAAAACCTGGTGAACTAGGAGAGAAAGATATAACTGAACCTAAATAGAAAGTAACAATAAGAACTAACAATCTAACAATAAGAACTAAGGAACACAGAGCAAGATAAACTAGAAGATCTAAACAAAGAAATAACCCAACTAGAATTACTAAAGAAAGATACAGACTCAGACATGGAAGAATAACTGAACCTATGGTGATCAAATTAAGAAATAAACATTACTAGAAACCCTGCGGGGAGGCTGAAATAAGAACTAGAGGGATAAAATAGAATTAAACTATAGTCATTAAAGAGGGCTTGACATGGACTCAGACAAAGAAAAAGCAATAATATAATTCTAACTACACTAAATACCTCTAATAATGTCAAAAGGACCATTAAGGGCTAAACTAGTAAATTAAAACATGAAGCTAAATAAAATGACAAGCAAAATAAACCCAAAAACCCAGTGTCCTGACAGATGTCTGATTATATAATTGTTTACTTTAATCAAATAAAATATTTATTTAAAAATATAATCTTTCATTACGTGTACATTTATTACCTGAAATATTTAAATATCAAATTTTTACTTAAAATGTGATTCATTACTTCACCTGTTTACATGCAACTTGAAGTGCTTGAATCAAACGATTCATGAATGTTTAATGCATTAAATTATTAAATGAGAGAAAACAGCCACTTCCAACTGTACACATATTTCAACACAAATGGTTCCTGTTCTTCTTCAGAGTCTGCAGCCTTGCTGAGCTCCTCTCCTGGGGTTTCCTCCTCAGCCTCTCCAACTTGCTCCTCTTCTGTTGCCTCCGCTGTTCTGTTTTCATTATTTACCTCTTCTGGGGTAAATAATGAAAACAGTCTCTGTAACTTGTTGATCCACCATGGTTTTGCTGTATCGCCTCTTTAATTGACGCGCATGTCGGTCCAACGTTGTGGCGTTTACCTCGCAGTGACCCATATTCAGTACTGGAACCCAGTCAGGATTGAGCTCATCCATTTCATACGTCGGTTTGCCTTTAAGAGGACATATCAGAACACACATTAATATTTACAGTACTGTAAATCTGATTACACAAAAAATCTTAAATAGTTTACTTCACAATAATGTAAGAACCTCGATGTCCACTGACAAAACTCGGACTACGTCACATAAACAATATAAGCCCGACCTAAACAAGGTTGACCCACTTAAATGAACTCAACAGAAACTGATCATGAGTACACTCGGACAAAACCATAGCAAAAAATTATGACACAGCACTAACAAAGCGAATTTAGACACTCACCAGAATAGAAATGTTTAGAGGGAACTTGTAGGTATCTGGGGATGTTGGAGAAGGTAATATCAGGACGTCTCGCCGCTGATACCAGGACATTCGTCTTCTGTTCGTTAGCTCCACACGTTGTTTCCAAGCAGGAAAATAATGAAAAGAAAGTCCGTTTTCCATCTTTTTACCGTTTCAGTCGTGTGATCGGACATTACATTCAATAACGCAGCAAGTTCTACCATAGCTAAATTATTTTTAAGTAACTTGGATTAAAAAAATCTGCGAGACTGTTGTTTTTGTCGGTTATGTTTAACAGATAGAGGACCCCAAAGATGGCGCTGGTGTCCCTCCGTCTACAGCAGTGACGTCACGTTCCAAAGCTCTA
>NW_015118225.1:0-9584 GCF_001443285.1 Poecilia latipinna | reverse complement strand
GAGCTCTGGGTCAGAACATTTTATTACTAGGTGGGGGTTAATCATGTTTCAAATTAAGCACTACATGTTGAGAACAGTGGGTTGTGATTCCTTTCTGTACATTTTCTTACTTGTCTGTAAATATTATTACTGACTGTGCATAATGTGTTGACACAAAAACATCTACAAGTCTGTACTAGGAGTTGTACAGTCCACCTCCCCAATTTTACACTAGTGGTTTGTCCCAACCAAACAGCCACTTTGCTGCTGGCTTGTTTGCAACTTCTGAATTGAATTCTCCTCTGAGCAGTTTTATGGTAAGTTTTTCAATATTACTTTGATCTTAAATGTGTTTATTGAAAAATAAGGGCATTGTTTTGTGCCCATAGTAATCCTGGTTATTTTGGGGCAAAACGGATATTTTTAATAATTGAGGTCATGTCTCCTTTTGTATTATTTTCATCCTACCCACCACTCCAGGCCTAAGTATGAAATCCTGTGAGATTTTGTGGGATTTGAATTTTTAAAATAGGGCGGGGCCTATTATTTGGTCTGGGGAAGGGATGCCTGAAAGGAGGAAGAGGCATTTGACGAAGACAGAAAATTGTGGATCTGAACTTTGGTGATAAATGGGACATAAATCGGAACATGACGACGTTGGATTTAGAAAGAAGTGACTGTAGTAGTATGGATTGTAGTGACGAGGAAGGAAGGAGTGGTCAGAATGAAGATAAAGAGTGGGAATTGGTGGGGAAGGGTGGAAAGAAGCAGCAAGCTGCTGAAAGAAAGAGTGTCACTGAAGACACTGATAATGAAGGAATTGAGGAAGGAAAAGAAGCACCAAAAAGACAAAACCTGAATATTATAATAAGATTTGATGAAGGAGAAGGAGTCAAGAAGATTGATCCACTTAAGCTAACAAAAGCACTTAAAACACATGTTGGGGAAATTAAACATGCTAAGATACTGAGAAACGGAAATCTTTTGATTGGATGTAATTCTGAAGGTCAGGTTGAAAAGGCGAAAAAGATTGGATGGGTGTGTAAAGTCAAAGTCAGAGCAGTTGTTAAAGTGGGTGAAAAAAGAAATAATGAAAGCAAAGGTATTATAACAGGAGTGCCGTTGAGTATTAACATGAAGTACTTAGTTGAGAATCTGAAAGAAAGAAACAAGGAAATAAAAGGAGCACGAAGAATGGGGTACAGAGAAGAGTGAAACAGAAACTGTGTTGTTGGAATTTGAAACAAAAGAAATGCCAAGGGAGGTTTTCTTTGGCTTGATAAGATTTAGTGTCAGGGAATATGTGCCTAAACCAGTCAGATGTTTCAACTATAAGGAATTTGGCCATATGCAAAAATGTGTAAAGGAAAAAGGAGATGTGCCCGATGTTCTGGAGACCATGAATATGGTAAATGTGGAGTTGGAGTTAAACCAAAGTGCTGTAGTTGTGGAGGAGAGCCTAGTGTAGCTTTTTGGGGATGCGAAGTAATGAAACTACAATCAATTATACAGAAAATGAAAGTTACGCAGAAAGTAACATATGCAGAAGCGTGTAAAGTAGTTGAGAGAGAAAAACAAAATGGGAAATCTCTAACAGGAGAAAAGCAAGTAATCTCAAGAATTATGGAAATGGTTGAAAAGAAAATTGAAGAAGAAAAAAAGAAAATGGTGACTTTTATTGCAGGAGTTACAAATGCAACATCGGACGTGAAATCAAAAACGGAAAAGATTCAGATTATTGTGAAGGCAGCATGCCATAGTTTAGTCTTAAAGAATATTCGGTGGAAAGACATAAGGGGAGAACTGTGTAGTCAGGCAAGTCAAGAAGGATAGTCTCAATCTTACAATGGAATGCGAGGAGTCTTCTGTCAAATGGGCAAGATTTTAAACAGTTTATTTATGAATTAAAAGAAAAACCTGATATAATTTGTATACAGGAAACTTGGCTGAGGCCTTTTTTGGATTTCAAATTAGATGGATATATTGCAGTTAGATATGATAGAGAAGAAGGAAATGGGGGAGGGTGTCTTTCTCTGATTAAAGAAGGTATTCCATATAAAATTATTGGAAGGAAAGGAGATTTGGAGTATGCTGCAGCTGAAATATGGATGGAAGAGAAGGTAATGTTGATTATAAATTTTTACAATCCTTGTAAAAAGCTTGAGTTAAGCAAACTTGAAGAGATAGATATGAAAGGAAATGTTAATTTTAATGCACATCATTCATTATGGGGTAGTGGAAAAGTAGATTATAATGGGAAAATTTTAGAAGAATTTCTAGATAGTAATAATCTGGTTTACTTGAAGACAAGAAGACAAGAACTGATATAAATTCAGGTAAGGAATCTGTATTAGATTTGACATTTGTTTCTAGATGTTTAGCTCCACTATGTGATTGGCAAGTTAAAAACAAGTCGTTTGGTAGTGATCACTACATTATAATCAGCAAAATAAGGATGGGCCAGGTGCATAGTAAGTGGATATTTGAGAAAGCAAATTGGGAGGAATTTTATAACTTATGTGATAGGAAAATTTTAAGTGTTCAAAATGATCAGCGTATTGAAAGTATGAACCAAATGATTAGTCAGGGTATTTTAGCTGCTGCTGAGGAGGCTATTCCAAAAACATCAGGGAAAAATAGGAGAAAATTAGTTCCATGGTGGAATGATGAATGTAGAAAAGCAGTTAGAGAAAGAAATAAAGCATTTAAATTGGTTAAAAGGTCTCATAATTTTCAACATTTAATTGACTATAAAAAGTCATAAGCAAAAGTCAGGAGAACAATAAGGAGCACAAAAAGAGAATACTGGAGAGATTTCTGTGACACAATTGGCAGTAGTACAAAACTAGGGGATGTTTGGGGGATGATCAAAAAAATGGGAGGAGATAGAAGGGAATGGAGTTATCCTATACTAAATAAAATGATGTAGTAGCTGTAACTGACAAGGAAAATGCTGATATTTTAGTAAGAACGTTTGTGGAGATACATAGTGGGAAAATTTATCAGGTAATGAAATAGAGGGAAGGGAGAGAACTAAAAAGGAAAATGATGGAATCTTAAGAAGAAAGGAGAATAATAATGATCTGATTAATCTATTGGAGAGCTGAAAAGAGCTTTGGATAGGAATAGTGCTCCAGGTAAAGATGAAGTGTGTTATATTATGCTAAGACATGTAAGTGAGGAAGTTTTAAATAAACTATTAATTTTATTCAATAAGATTTGGAAGGAGGGAAGACTGCCTTGTAAGTGGAAAGAAGCTATTGTTATTCCGTTGAAGAAACCTGGGAAAGATCATAGTAACCCAGGAAATTATAAACCAATAGCTTTAACATCTAACCTGTGTAAACTGATGGAAAGGATGGTGAATGAGAGATTGACACAATATTTGGAGTCAAAACATTTAATTGCTCCTTATCAGAGTGGTTTTCGTAGAGGGAGAGGAATAATAGATCCTATTGTATGTTTAGAGGATGATATTAGAAAAGTTCAGATTAATAAGGAAACTGTTGTTGCTGTGTTTTTTGATGTGGAAAAAGCATATGATATGTTATGGAGGGAAGGGCTAATGATTAAATTACATCAGATAGGTATAGGAGGTAATATGTTAATTGGTTATGGGATTTTTTACGGGATAGAAATATTCAAGTTAAAATAGGATATCATGTTTCGGAATTATGTAAAATAGAAAATGGAACCCCTCAAGGAACTGTGGTAAATCCAACATTATTTTCAGTTATGATTAACGACATTTTTAAAGAATTATCTATCGGTTTTGGTAAGTCACTTTTTGCTGATGATGGAGCGTTATGGAAAAGGGGAAGAAATGTGGAACATCTTATTGTTAAACTTCAGGAAGGTATAGATAAAGTGGGTAAGTGAGGGTAAAGTGGGGCTTTAAATTTTCAATTGAAAAGACAAAAGTAATGTTTTTCACAAATAAGAAAATAGGGGTTGATAAAAAGTTGTATTTATATGGGAAAGAGTTAGAAAGGGTTGATTGGTTTCGGTTTTTGGGAGTAGTTTTGGATAAGAAACTAACTTGGAGAAATCACATAGAACATATTATGGAGAAAAGTAAAAAGGTTCTAAACATTATGAGGTGTTTATCAGGATTGTCATGGGGTGCTAGTTTTGATTCCCTTAAAAATATATATGTGGCACTAATTAGATCAAGAATAGATTATAGGAGTGTGGTGTATGGATCAGCAGCTAAAACTAGGTTAAAAAAGTTAGATGTTATTCAAGTCAGAGCAATGAGAATTTGTTTAGGGGCAGTTAAATCAACGCCAATATGTGCCTTACAAGTAGAGTCAGGAGAAATGCCATTATGCATTAGAAGACAGCAGCTAATGGTCAATTACTGGATAAGTTTAAAAGGACATAAGGCAGATCACCCGGTTAAGAAATTATGAGAAAAGTGTTGGGAAAGAGGAAAGAAACAAATTGATAGCTTTGGGTGGGTTGGGGGTTGTTAATGTATATTATAAGGATTTTAGTCCAACTGTATTGTGGCCTTTGAGACCTACATGGACTTGGAAATATATTAATGTAGACAGAACACTAACAAATATTAGGAAAAGGAACACATTAGATACTTGCCAAGAATGTTATAATCAAATGCAGAATAAATATAATATTAAATTTGCAAATATAATATTTGCAAATTTATACTGATGGATCGAAAGACCCCAAAAGTGAAGCAACCAGTATAGCCGTAGTGATTCCTGAATTAAAGATTAGTATTTCAAAAAGAACATGATTATTTGAGTGTGTCACTAAGTCTTCTTAAAAGGTAGAGTCTCTGAGAACAGTTCTTCAAAATATAGTCAGTGTTTTCAGCAAAGGTGAGCTGACTGTCCAGGAATGACCCAAGGTATTTAAAATTTTCCACAGTTTCAACAGGTTGGCCATCGAGAGAAACTGGAACCACTTTAAGGTCTTGTTTAGACAATTTAATTAGTTCTACATTCTTAAGAGAATGAAAAATTTATAATAAATAATAAAGACTTTGCGGTATTCTGATTTAGTAATTATATTAGTTGTGTTACCACCCCCACGCCACTAGAGGCAGTACCAACCAAAAGATGCGACTAAGGAGCAGATTTAGAAGTACACCGAAAGCTACAGAATTTGGTAAAAACTGTGAGCTTTGCTGAAGTAATTAAAGACACAAGTTCAAATCCATGCTGAGAGTGGAACTCCTTCAATCAGTGTTTCTCCGCAGCACTGATTGGCTAAGCAATGTAACGTGATCCTCTGCAGCAAGTGATGGCAAAGCAGGGTGTGTCATCACGACTTTACACAAGTGTGTCTACCTCCGTGGCAGAGGCTCCACCGAACCCCTGAGACTGACTCATCGAACCCCTGGGGTTCGATCGAACCCAGGTTAAGAACCACTGGTTTAGATACTTAAATAGCATATTTGGCTCAACAGTGTCAGAGAATATTGCCTACTAGCATAAGCTAAGGTTAATGTTAGCCACAAAGTTTAAGAAAGTAAAACTCACCTTCATGTCAGTGAATATTTAACGAGGCGAACATCTTAACCTTTCTCCAGCTTACTTGGGCTTCGGATTGACGTAACTCGGCCAAGCCCTGCAAGTACCTACTGTAAAAGGCCATTTTCAATAGATCGGAAACAACCGAGCCGCTTTTCCCCGAACGCGGAAGCTGAGGTGCAAAGAGCCCATTGTTTTCTCGCTGCATAGTTATATGTTAATGAGGTGGGCTGCCTTCTATGTCCAGCTCTCTATTGGTGAATATACCAACACATTCTCACTCCCAACTCGTCACATATTGACGCTTGGGCAGGTACCCTCGGCGTCACATATTGACGCCGAGGGTACCCTCTTCGCGTCAATATGTGACGCGAAGGGTTCTCTCATTGAATGCTGTACCGCTCCCTAAGCGTCCGATACTGACGATCTAGGAACGAATAAGATGACGAGTCTATTCTATTTAACAAAAAAAACAAAAAAAAAAAAAAAAAACTTTATTTTCAATTTATGTGCTAGTTTGAACAGGATATTAAGAATATATACTGCAAATACATGCCAGACGTATCGGTCATAAGACTTTAATTCGGTATTTAAAAATAACTCAGTAAAATATAAAACCGGAGGGTTTTCATTGTGGTTTTTGTTAGCTTGATTTAAAAGCTTTTTTTTTTTAATTTACCAACTATTTTTGTGTATGATATAAATGATTTACATCAAATAAATTTAAGAAAATTTAAGATGCATTTTCTTTTGTGATTGCATGCAAACTGTTCTGTAAACGTTTAATATTTTTGATTGAAATAATAAAAATAAGGACGGACCCCACAAAAACCCAAGAAGAATACGATGATGTCATCCTATGCGACACTTACACTCCGGTGAGTAGAAACCTGCACCTGTCATAAATGTTTTTGTACTCTAAAACAAAAAATAACTCCAAAGTGTTACGTTATAAAGTTACTGATGGTAGTTTTAGGACTTAATGGCAGTAGGACTGTGATGCGAATGACTGAAGACACGTTTGTAACATTTTTTTTTTTTTTGCCGGAAAATATACGGTGGAAGCTAGCTAAATTAGCCTTTTTTAGGCTAATTGTACCTGTACACTGTACCTGTGCTTAATACGTTTAATTAGCCATGATAAAGTCACATAATAGTATTTATAGCCATGCTTGTTGTTGCCACTTTGTAAAATTGGAGGGTTGCTAAAACATCAGTGCCCCTGTAACAGAGTTACAAATGTACTTTTTTTTTAAATTATAATTTGTAATTCATTTTATATTGAGAATATGTTAATTTTATCTTATTTAGTTAATATTTGTTGTTTTGCCTGCGGGGGTCGCCTTTCTACACTTTGCCTCGTTTGTGTCTCCTGGGCTTCCGTAGCTCGGTCCGCCCTCATAGCATCTCTGCTTCCCCCTTTTCCCTCACTGCGTTGTTCTGCGCTGCTGTGGGTAAGTCAGGAAAGTTCACTGCAGCGATATGTTTGTTTTCTCTACGGATGTTGTTGTTTATGTTGAAGTTTTATCATATGATGTTTATTGTTTGTTAATGTGTTATTTTGCCGTTTTTACCATCATTGTGGGTTTTTATAACCAGTTTTATTATAATTTTCTTTCTTTTATTTTGGCGCGAACAACCGGTGCTAATCCAGCACAGTTCGGTTGAACATTGTTTTTATTTTCACATTTAGGCTGGAGTGCAGGGAGAGTTGAAGAGGAGGCTGATTTATTGTTTTACTCTTCTTCTCCAGGTATGTGTTTTTATTTTAAGTTATCCTTTTTATCTCTGTTTATTTAACTCTGTCTATTGTGTTGCTGTGGCCACCAGGTGGCGTTTTTCTCCTCTTGTTTTTAGTTTATGATTTTTGTGAGATTTCTTTTTTTTGTTACCGTTGATTTTTGTTGAATCGTAAAAAAAGAAAAAAAAAAGTTAGTGGACAGCGTTGTTCTGCGCTGCTGTGGGCTGGAGTGCAAGGAGATTAGAAGAGGAGGTTGATTTATTGTTTTGCTCTTCTTCTCCAGAATAAAAAAAGATTTCATCGAAACCTGATTGCCTGATTGACTTACCACCCGTTACACCCCTAGGCTGTGATGATCTTAAAATTTTGTTTATGAATCCTCTCTGAATACACTGATTGCAGCTAGGTCATTTACTTGAATTAAAAATGAACTTGCATCAGTACAGGCAAATTTCTTTCCTCCTGTCCATGTTATTTATTGCTGTTGCAAGCCAGATGAAGAGAAGTAAAGAGCTGAGAACCTGATCTTTGAACAGACAGAGACCTAGGAGCAGCCTTGGCTGCTTACTGAGGAGCATCCAATGATGACACCAGAGACTGTGATAGTCCTTGATCTTGTTCCTGTTTCTCCTCCTGTTGTCCCATCCTGTCTTTTCAGAAGAAGAAAAGACCCAGAAGCACCTCTCCAGCTGCCTCTCCTCCCACTCCGTCATCTGTCTCCCCCCATAGATCAGCCACATCTGCATTCATGTCACCTGCTGACCATGCCGTCTCCTTAAGTCAGTGAGGCCGATAAGAAGAGAAAGCGTAAGTTAAAATGTTATGGAACGATCCCTTCAAGTGTCAAGCTTGTACCCCAGATGTGCTTTCAGTTTCAGTGGATGGAAATTGGAAGTATTATGTCTATAGAGAGAACCCTTCGCGTCACATATTGATGAGAAGGGGGTACCCTCAGCGTCATTATGTGACGCCGAGGTTACCTGCCCAAGCGTCAATATGTGACGAGTTGGGAGTGAGAATGTGTTGAATATACAGGAAAGAAAACGATCCGTGTGCAGATCGATTGTGAATGCCTGCGCTGTGGTCCTCTTCGGAGAGAGCCTTATAGACCCTTTTCACAAGATGTCAAACAACATCCGTTTAACATCCTAACATCCACTATCTATACATAATCTAAACTGGACAAATTCCTTGCTGATTGATACCAGTTTGACTACGAAGGTACGTGGGGGTTTTTTTTGTTTTTTTTTCTAGCTGTTAGTTGATATGCTAGGCTAGCAATAGTAATTTGTTAGCTGGCTAACATTACGTGGCCTTTCTGTTTTGGAAATAGAACGTATTTAGGCTCTAATCTTAATCAGATTTTTATAGTATAGACTGGGGTTGCCACCCGTCATGGAAAATGCATGATCGTATTAAACCCTCCTCATTTACGCTAGTTTCACCACCCGCTCAGTAGCGACATTACCTGTAGCCACATGTCCAAAACTTGACAATTATGCCAAAAAACCCACTACTCCACCATGTCCTGAGAAGTTAAACTCCTGCTACGATCAAGACATGAGGAGGAAGATGCTTATGATTAGAAGGTTAAGTTTCTTATACTTTGTCTTCCTGTGGTTGTAGACTTGGCAGTAGAAAATTGATAACATAGGAATAATAACTTTATATCCCTTTTAACAAGTTACACTTGATTCTGCTGTGGTGCCTGTGGAAACAAAGTGCATGAAGTTTGTGCTGAGGTGGGAAAACCCTGTGGATCACATGGTGAGACTTCTGCTTCAAACTGCTCATTACAGTTTATCATTACCTCTGTCATCCACCAGTTCACTGCAGACTGGCACCTGCCAAGGACCGTACATGGATGTCTTCTTAAGTTGTAAACCCTGACTACATACTGTTGAAATAAAATGTATATGTCTTTTGTAACTACATTTTCTCTATCAATGACTTAAATTGTTAACTGTGGTAATTATGTTTGTGTAATGTAGTAACCATGTAGTGTTTAATATAATTATTAAATATATGTTTTAAAGAAACAGCCACAAACCTTATGCCTTTGGTCCACAATAGCAGCTTTAATTTATAATTTCCTCTCCTCCACATACTTTGTTGTCAGATGTGTAAAATTTACAAAAAGAAGCAATTTAAATGTAAAAGTTGCACATATGTAGATTACTCAAGAGAAGCTATTTACAATAGTTTTTTACAGAACTCTACACAACATCAATTCATTTATTAATAGATACATGTATATATATATTAACTACAGAATAGATACACACAAGGGCGTAGGAACGAGTCTGTCATTGAGGGGGACGCATATCGGAAACCTGACAGATCAGTAAATATCTTAAGCAGAAATG
>NW_015118224.1:7445-9592 GCF_001443285.1 Poecilia latipinna | reverse complement strand
CCGTATTTCCTGCGCCGGAGCGGTCCATGAGGCGTCTATGCTTATATTATGTCTATGCTGTCATGTGTTGCCTGTTTCCCTGTGCCGTCTGTTCTCCGTCTATGTCTATGTCCTCGTGCTGTTCCCCGTTGGTTCTGTGCCTTGGAGATCATCATTAAATTCATCTTTTTTCACCTACATCCTGGGTCTCGTCCTCATCACAACATACCATTTATGACAGGGGGGGCAAAATTTAAAATTTGTGCGCACATCTATATATGTATCTAGTCGATATATATATATATATATATATATATATATATATATATATATATATATATATATATATATATATATAATTTAAAAAAATAACCAAACTGAATATTTGGTTATTTTTTTAAGCCCCTGTCATTTGACAGGTTATAATTAACACCTTTGACTGGTGCACATGGAGACATGACAGACTTTACGCAAAGAGTTCATCGCAGAGGCAACTAAAATCAATCAATTAATAAATCCTTTCTGGATATCATCTCATGGACACTGAACTAAATGCGTCTTTCTCACAAGGAGCTGACAGAGTGTTGAAGAGTTACGGACAGGACACCTTGGTTAGGAAGCTCATTGCAAACCTTTAGTTGAAATGGCGCCTTTAACTCCAGTCTCCAGTACAGAACAGAGAAAACTAAAGACAATGCAACGTTGTTTTAATCCATTTATAGTCTAAACAGAGGAGCCAGCAGTTTATTTTGAGGAAATAAATAAAGGTGCAGAAGTTAATTAGATCCATGCGCAGTCCGCTGCACAACCAATGCGGACGCGGCTCCGCTGCTGCGAAGAATTAAACTTAACTCGCCCTGCAGTTTTAACAAATGGAGGTGAAGATGTTTCCCTCCCGCACCCAGAAGGAGAGCGATGCTCAGAAGGAGCGCGGCAGACGTAACATCTGTCCGTTTTGGAGAAGCGAAACCATGCAAAAAATCCTGGTAAAAACGCACACCCGAACCATGCACAGGGTTAAAAAGAAAAAAAAAGAAAAAGAAAAAAAATCTCGCAGAGTTCAATTGTTCGGTTTGGTTCATACAGATCTAACTGTTGATGAACCAGCATCTCTGCAGATGCGACCAGGAAGAATTTGTGAAGCTGTGCGTTCAGACCACAGCAGGTGAATTAATGGTAATTTAAGTGGAGTCGCTTAATTTAATAAGTTATAAATATTGGAGCCACAGTCAGTGATTTGTGTCACTACGGAGAAAAAGTTAGATGCATTTATCTGCTTTATGTATGATGGGATCTGGATTCAATTAGGTGAATATTAACTAAACCGCATAAAAATGCGGCTAAGTAGTCTATGTTAATATGTTTTGACAGGTAATTTGACAGGTAAAAATATCGGACCAGAATTATTTGCCTGATGGTAGGTCGGGCTTCTAATAAGTTCGCATTTAATGAGTTTGCAGCACACAGAGAAAACCTATAGAGAATGTTATGATCTACTTATTGTAGTTTAAGTAGAGGAACAGCAGCTGACTGTTGAGGGAGAAAAGAAAGTGCAGATGTCCGTTAGACAAAAACAAGCGCAGTGCGCTGGGCAATAAATGCGCATAAATGCTCCACCACGGCAATTAATCACACATGAGATGACAAATGCCAAATATATAATACATAGTTACACTGCTTACGTTAATGGTGTTTTAAAAAACAAAAACAGTAAAAACTTAAATGATGTAATATGTCATGTCAGATTCCCTCCTCAACCTCGTCTTGATAAGAACAGAGAACAGTCCGCTGGTTTCGCGTCCAGACTGTGATAAAGCGCAGCTGACACTTGGTGCGCAGTTTCACCTTTTCGCACAAAGAACATCGTGGAGCTCATATTAATCATGCTAAGAACAATATCTATCAGAGGATAGACGCTTTAACGGACGGAGCTTTGGAGGGCCTAGCGCAGCTGATCCGCTTCTGCGGGGTTTTTCTCCCGCGGGTCGAGAGAAGTGAGTGCGGGATCAGGAAACGATCAGAGTTCTGCCGTCTTCTAATCACGTCATTTCGTGAAATGTTACCTGATTTCAAAAACGTTCTCGCAGAGAAATACTAAATGTTTCGTTTGATGACTACAAATTGGAAATAAAATGAGCAACCTCTGCTCCAAACTACGAACATTGTCA
>NW_015118224.1:0-2491 GCF_001443285.1 Poecilia latipinna | reverse complement strand
TACATATTCCAGAAAACCCTTAGATTATTCAAAGATATTTCAAAATCTTTGTGGGTTGGTGGGGGGTTTATTTTTTTCCAACAATGAATTTCTATAAGACTAAATGAAATGTCTGGGTTTATCTGTGTCTGTCAAAACTACATCCTTTACATTCTCTATTGCTGAGTGTTGCTGCATACATAATTGTACAGTCAACCACAGCTGCTGCACATTTACACCCATGTTCCCATATTAATCCTCACAATAGTGAGGACCAGACCATAATGGAGATGCTCACAATAATAGAGACCATAATGGTGACTTTTGGTTCTTTTGTCTAGAACCAAAAAACGCATTAACTGGTCAGAGTGAGATTTGACATTGGAAAAAAGGCAGTTTGCTGCCATGTGACTGGCTTATTTACAATTCACATTAGCCAGTGAGTGTATTAGAAGAGCTCTGTGATGGGATGGGGTTGGATATTTCATATGCATCACAGGGAGATTAGAGATTCATGCAATTAACAGCAATTCATTGTTTAATCACATTTCTAAAATTAATTTTATTGGGTTCTTGTGGTCTCCCTTAAACTGTGTTTTCTGTTGTGGCTGTATTTTCTGCATTTTAACTGGTAGGTTGCCAGAAACATGAGCATTAGTAAATGGCTGGAAAAAGTAGAATGAATTTTGAAGTAATGGTAACACTACTGCCAGAAATAATCACATTATTTGTGGTGAACTGAGGCGGTGTTTGGTATGAAAATGACAATGTTTAGTATGAGGCTCTCAGTTCAAAAGCTGTCAGCTGGAGCCCTGCTTGATGTGTTACTATCACATTGAAGCCAAGGTTGAGAAACAACGAGACTAAGACAGAGGAGAAAGGTTGGTAAACACCAGGGATTTTTAGTTGATTGCAGCAGGTGCTCTGCATTGCAGCCACTGCCAGGAAAAAACAAGTCAAACAAAGAGTGCAACTAGTGACACTTAAACACAGACACATCTCCTGCTTTTGTAAATAGAAGACTGCGCACTGGTGTGAGAGAGGGAGAGGAATAAACCCACATGATGTTACAGAGAGCATATGGGATGCCTTTTCAATACTTCAAAATCAGGTGGGGAAGAATGAGCTGCAGCAATCTTACTATGGAGTAGAACCACATTGCTCTCTAGTGGTAAGATGACAGGCAAGCAAGACAAGCAAGACTTTAGGTGATTCCTTACCCTAGGTTTTTATGAGAAACCTTTGACCTGTTGCAGGCACGTGCCGAGAGGGGCTTGAGCCCCTGCCACTTTTATCCTTGACATCCCTGGTGCCCTTTTTGATTTTTTTTTTCCCAAAAAAATTTATGTTCAATTTTTTTATTTTTTTTTTATCTGTATGTCAGAAGGCCTGCTTGTGCCCCTCAGCAATAACGTTTAGCTAAATATAAACGTTATGCCAGTCACATGACTTCATTTAGCAAAATAAAGTCTGGCTGCCCTTCAGCCTTTTCAGTTCTTCTGCCTCCATGTTGTTCAGACACTGGGTGCATGGTGAGGAGGAAGGGGGCAGATCTGTGCCCTCTAACAGGGGCGGATCTACTGGGGTGGCAATTGCCACCCCAACTGAGAGCCTTGCCACCCCTGTGGCCACCCATGCTGGCGACTTTGAATTCAATAAATAGTTATGGCAAATCGGACATTAAGCGTATGAATCTCTTTTTTCCGATATCATTGAATGCAACACAATGTAACCTGACACCTACTACTAAGTAGCTGGAAGTGCCAGAGGACAGAGTATGAGGCAGCAGCATTGATACACATGGATGGATATATATTACTGGATTGGACATTACGTGACTTATCGTGCGCCACACACGTGCCATTGAGTCAGGAATATGGGTGCTCAGGAAAATACCACAATCACGCAAAGAATCTGAAAAAAAGACGCAATGTTTAGCGGTTAATTCAACCCTATGGTAGCCATAGATAAGGTTCAAGGTTTCAGATTTAACAGATGAGGAAAAAGTTTTAAGTTAAAGAAAACATTGAGAAAGTGAGCAGTGAGTCAGTTTTGCTAGCCTAACTGTTGCTAGCCTGCTATTTACTTAACCTTAACATGTGCCTTAACCTTAACCTTAACATAACCATAACAAGTTCGGTATGTTTTGGTTCCGTTAGCACTAAAATAGGACAACCTGCACGCCAAGTCATCAGTAGAGCAGATGTTTAAATCAGCAAATCTACCACTGCTGTGTTAGCGTGGCTAATAGCAATGGTGGCTAATCTACCACTGCTTTGTTAGCGTGGCTAATAGCAATGGTGGCTAATCTATCACGGCGGTATTAGCGTGGCTAATGGCAATGGTGGCTAATCTACCACTGCTGTGTTAGCGTGGCTAATAGCAATGGTGGCTAATCTACCACTGCTTTGTTAGCGTGGCTAATGGCAATGGTGGCTAATCTACCACTGCTGTGTTAGCGTGGCTAATAGCAACAGTGGCTAATCTACCACTGCTTTGTTAGCGTGGCTAA
>NW_015118223.1:7209-9596 GCF_001443285.1 Poecilia latipinna | reverse complement strand
AGAGCAGTGCAACATCTATCTACTTTAGATTTTACAAGTGGAATAGTCGAAACCACATTAAATAAAGCCCACAATCTTCTGACTGTAGCTGCATAAGGAGGATTGCTTTTCCCAGGAAGGGTGTAAGCGTGCTATGAAACTAATGATTGCAGAAATGCAGATTTCCAGTTGCTCTGGACATTGTAAAAACATCCAACAGAAACACATAGCAGGAAATGCTATCATTCAATGGCTTGAATGATAAGATCCAGGTGGGATTGTCTGCAGGTTGCTGCTCCATATTTTTGATTATGTATTTGTATGTACCCAGGTTGATCTTGGGTGAAAATGGATCAGTTGAAGTGATGTCTTTAATGTCCATGTGGGGTCTGGCAAAGATCTAAAAAGTTGCACTTTGTTAACTTGATTTTCCACAAGAACAGAAAAAGAAGACCAGCTTAACAGTTTTACTTTAAAAGAAATGGATGAAAAAAGCCAGAGAACCATTACTAAATATGTTTCACTAAAGGGGTTTGACACCCCTACATGTCACAACAACCATTTTGTGCGGATATCTTACATAACACCCTGTTAAATACATACAATGATACAATGGTTCTGAATATTACAAATGTCTTGTTGTCAAACGTGGAGCTGGAGATCATGGGTCTTATTGTCAGGTCGAACTTTAGAGGGAAGAATCCAGAAGACTGAGTCCAGGAAGGAGTACAAGGAGGAAGTTAGATTCAGGAAAACAAGACATGATAGTAATAAAACCCTCAGGCTTTGAATGGCAGAGGGCTTGATGAATGAGCAGCAGCAGCAGCAGCTCTATGGTGAAAACCAGCAGCTCCAGGTTGGATGGCGCCCTCCAGTGGTGAATCTCCAGAAACGGGAGCAGACCCACAACAGCCCTGATTCCTAACAAAAGTATATTTACTTGTTTACACAGAGTCTGAAAAGTTCATCTACAGACCTGCGAAATAAATAAATGACCTACCTGATGTGTCGTCATGACAGCAGGGCGGAGTCACTGTAGTTCCTGTCCACACACACATCACCCTTCTTAACAATGACATGCTCCACCTGCTCTGAGTCCAGACGAGACTCAGACACCTCTGTTAATGGTCAGGAGTCTAATTTAGAAACCTAGGCAGAAAAAATACTCTCATCAAAGAATCCAGGAATACAAAGGACAGGTAGCAAACAATAATAATCCAAGTAACAGTAAAAATGACCTTAAGTCAGCATGTGTTCCAAGACATTTTAATCTCCAATTTTCACCTGAATTACAATCTGGCTGATGATCAAGGTGATGACGAACATCAAATCTGAGACAGTCTTGTTTGATTTTGAAATAGGTAAAAGGTAAAACTTTATTAATCCCATAGGGAAATTAAGGTTGTCTGTTGCTCACACACTAATTCACATCCACACAGGATAAAAGAAAATCATACAAATGCAAAACAAATCAACATATTTTCCAAAAATTTTAAAATTTCTGTCATACAAACCAATGAGATCCAAAATGAGGCTGATCATGGATATCGGAGTCTGAACCTGGGATCAGAAACTAGTTATAGGTTTTGTAAAACAATAACAAAATGTTTCGATTGTTTTCATGCAGAGAACCAACATATGATCAGATTCCTTAATTTCTGTCTAAATATTAGATGGTTGAAGGTCATTTTCTGATTAAGTCACTATTATGAACTCACTATTTCCACAATGTATTATAATCAGTGGATGAGGAAGTGGAGCAGGTCCTCTGCTTCAGTCGTTCGTCAACTCATATCATGAATGTCATGTAACACAAGTTGACGGGGAAAAAACAAAGACAGAGAAGAGACAGAGTCAATAAGAAGAACATCTATAGACGGTAGAAAGCTGGAAGGAGTTTTTCATTTTCAGCTCATTTTTGTGTGGCCATATTTCAAATTTGGCCACACAAAAATGGCATTTAGTTTTATTTTGACTTATATATAATATGCCTTTTGCTGTGTTATGTTATGAAATTAAATTAGTGTTCTCCTAATTCTCTATTATGGTACAACCAGCAGAGCAGAGCAACTGTTCAAAACTCATGTTTTGATCCTAGAGAGGATCAAAACAAGGACCAGCAGGTGTCCAGTCAGAGATGGCCAGGTAGGACAGTAAGTGTTGCTTTTAAGGGCCAGGTGTATTTGGTTAAGTATATTTCTGTGAGTCAGTTTCTTTATTGGTTTTTAAACTAATGCAAGCATATGTGTTGATAATAACACATTGTAATAAAAATACTGAAATTGCCTCCAAAGTCCAGGCAGAAATCCAAAACCAGTTTATATCTGAGCATTTTATTGCATCTGGAACACATTAGAAATGAATTATCAAATTTGCCTTTATTCCCTGTTATTTTAACTTTATTCTTC
>NW_015118223.1:0-1540 GCF_001443285.1 Poecilia latipinna | reverse complement strand
AACTCAGTTACACAGAGGGACTAAATTAAACTCTGGATCCAGGAACAAACTCAGAAAATATTTATTAGAACAGAAGATATGAACTTTGATTTATGATCAATTATAGATAATCATTCACAGAAATATCAATAATTATATAATTATAAACCTCAATGTCTCCAGTCTGCAGCCTTCAGTCTGCAGAAAACCACAGAGCTCCTTCAGTCCAGAACCTTCCAGGTTGGTGTTGAACAGGTACAGTTCTGTCAGATGGGTCGGTTTGGACTTCAGAGCTGAGAACAGAGACGTCCAGCTGGTCTCTGACAAACTGCAGTCCCACAATCTGAATAAAGAATAAAAGATGAGCTGAAGCCAACAGGATGCAGTTAAAACTGAAATATAAACAATAATAAAAATGTAGAAAATTAATTTCCCTGAATGTAAAAGAAACATGAACTGATTCTAACATCTGATCCAGTCAAACTGGTTTAAAGAGTCCAAACCAGCAGAACCAGAACATTCGGAACCAGAACATTCGGATGTTTTTCTCTCTCCATGTTTCCTTCCAGGCTCTGTATCAGCTGAATTCTCTGTACCTTCATTTATCATCAGATATTTTATGTCTCCAGTTTTTGGTCATTGATCTATTAATGATGTTTTTCTTGCTGGTTGTATTTTAACTGCAGCTCATTGCTAAGTCTGGATTTTTTCAGACGAAGCTGAAGTTGGTTTGTGATTGAAGCTTCAGATTCAGGAAATGGATAAAGGGCGATTCCACCTAATTATTCACTACAACCAGCATCTTTAACCTGCTCTAGTTAAACATTAAAACACCTGGACTGGATGAATGGATGGATAGCAGAATATTTAAAACTAAGTGTGAGATTTGGGGATCTTCAATAAAGGGAGATTTTCATTTTCTCTGGTTTTGATCTGACCTTTGACCTGCTTGACATGAGGGGGATTTCTACACACTGGGGGTCCGAATGCTGTCCTGTTCTGACCTCAGGTCAGCAGGTCCAACTCAGTTACACAGAGGGACTAAATTAAACTCTGGATCCAGGAACAAACTCAGAAAATATTTATTAGAACAGAAGATATGAACTTTGATTTATGATCAATTAAATATAAATATTCACTGAAATATTGATAATTATATAATTACAAACCTCAATGTTTTCAGTCTGCAGCCTTCAGTCTGTAGAAAACCACAGAGCTCCTTCAGTCCAGAACCTTCCAGGTTGGTTCCGATCAGGTCCAGTTCTGTCAGATGGGTCGGGTTGGACTTCAGAGCTGAGAACAGAGACGTCCAGAGGGTCTCTGACAAACTGAGGTCCCACAATCTGAATAAAGAATAAAAGATGAGCTGAAGCCAACAGGATGCAGTTAAAACTGAAATATGAACAAATAAATAATAAAAATGTAGAACATTTATTTGCCTGAATGTAAAAGAAACATGATGAACTGATTCTAACATCTGATCCAGTCAAACTGGTTTAAAGAGTCCAAACCAGCAGAACCAGAACATTTGATCAACAAAGAAATTCAAAGTTTTTCTAAA
>NW_015118222.1:8938-9603 GCF_001443285.1 Poecilia latipinna | reverse complement strand
TGACACCTGCTGGCCACAAACTGACCACATGTTCATAAAATGCTACAACTGACAGCTAAAGAGGTCTACACACGTGAAATAACTTAAAAGTTACAATAAACAGGCACATCAACATGTACGGATACTAACCAGAACACATTAAACAGTAATAAGCCTAAATACTTGAAATACTACGCAATATATACTCGCAGGTGAGAAGCTAACCATGTGTAGCATGCTAACAACGGCACGACGAACAACGTCATCCTACAGAATAGGTGGAACTGATAAATAAACTACCCTAACACATTTAACAACAAAACACACTTACAACAAGTCAGGAACGCACATCTACCCCAACCGAAACTGTAGGCACCAACTGCACGCCTCCACTCTCAGAGACACGGTTTTGTACAGCTGCTGAAAGTGCTATAGAGAACTCACCACTGGGTGGCGCACCTTCCCCACCCAGGCCGAACCAACCAACACCTGGCCCAATCTGGTCACAAACAATTTCCACCCGAGCCTTTGTAACAGCACTAGAGCCAATAAAACCTTTGAAAAATTTATTAGATTTGGTATAAAACAAGCTTTTAATGCCAAAAAATGAACAAATGTTACAAGTCATGCAAGTCATATAAATGGAACAGATACAGAGGGACATGGACCACAGGGTCCGCATTTCA
>NW_015118222.1:8093-8928 GCF_001443285.1 Poecilia latipinna | reverse complement strand
GAGCCGCGTTTCATTGGCTAATGCCCATTTGACGTCACAGCGCAGCGACCACGTGGTGACCGTCTCACAAACACAAGCCACAGTAGTAAACACATGCTAATGTACATTGTGGACTAGAAGACCGGCAGAAAGTTTTTGCGTCAGGACTCGAAAAAGAATGGTTCTCCACTGTCAGTGGGGTATCTGTATAGGCGATGTCAGGCATCCTGATCGTATTTGTGGAAATAAAATTCACAGATTTCCCAAATCTGGTACGGAATGCCTAGCTTGGCTCAAAGCTTGTGCACGACCTCATTTGCAGCTCAACCGTTGTAAGATCAATAAAAACAAAGGAGTGGGTGCTGGTGTAAGTCTTATAACTTTGCTTTATGTGTGTCTAGTGAATGGGGATATTTTGAGTGGCCCTGCGACAGACTGGCGACCTGTCCAGGGTGCCCCCGCCTCTCGCCCGGAACGTTAGCTAGAGATAGATAGGCACCAGCACATCCCAATCCCTTTTGAATTTTGAAGCTTGAAATATTGTAAGGTCTTAAGGAGGGCTATAATGTGTGAATAATGACCCCCAAGTCTGAAAAAAAGAAAGTCAATAATTAACACATCCATTATGAAAACCTTTTAGCTAAGTACAGCATAATGGCAGTACTCATACAACTTCTACACCTTGAAGCCTGTCTGTTACACAGTCTTACATTAGCTGATGTTAAGGAAGAGATTCTAAATTAGTTAACTTTGGAAAAAGTTTGGCTCTCTCTTCCTCTGGATCCCAGGTTCTCTCGGCGGGCCGCGTGTAGTCACTCAGAAGAAAACAACAAAGCATGTTGACGTCACAGAATTA
>NW_015118222.1:0-4188 GCF_001443285.1 Poecilia latipinna | reverse complement strand
AAACCATGAATGCCCGACTTACCCAGCCTTGCAAGAACCTCCATATGTCTCAGTACTGTGGTGAGCACAGAAACTGAACTGAAAGATGTTAAACCATGTTTCTGTTATTGATATCATGCATAGTGATGAAATCATTAACAATGACTAATTGTTCTGGAGGAGAAAGAATGGACAACCAAAACAGGGGTCAGAATGCAGTGTCAATCATATCTTTAACTTTTAAATATCAAATGATATTATGCTCTTTATTTAATGCAGTCTGTGGGGTTGCATGTCAAAGGATCATGCTTCAGAAACGGGAAAGACTGTCAGTGTGTCTGGTAAAAACAAACATTATTGTGTCTCTCTTTAACCGCCTCCTCGCAGTGGCTCCAGTCTATCCACATTCTTCCTTTAGACTTGATGGTTGAAGGTGGGTGTTACCATTATGCAAATTAGTGTAAGGCTTGTGAGCCTACATTCTTCTGAAGGAATAAATGCTCAGAGCACATTTTCTGGAAGTCAAACTCACACAGTCACTGTAACTGAGAGCAGAAATGGAGCAGAATAAGCTGGGCCGAGAAACTTTCTCCTGTTCGATCTGTCTGGATCTACTGAAGGATCCAGTGACGATTCCCTGTGGACACAGCTACTGTATGAACTGTATTAAAAGACACTGGAATGTGGAGGATCTGAAGAGCGTATACAGCTGCCCTCAGTGCAGGGAGACATTCACACCAAGGCCTGCTTTGAAGAAAAACATTGTGTTTGCAACTGTAGTGGAGGACCTGAAGAAGACTGGACTCCAAGCTGCTCCTGCTGATCTCTGCTATGCTGGACCTAAAGATGTGGCCTGTGATTTTTGCACTGGAAGAAAACTGAAAGCCATCAAGTCCTGTTTAGTCTGTCTGGCCTCTTACTGCGAGAAACACCTTCAGTCTCATTATGATTCAGCTACATTTAAGCAACACCACCTGGTGGAGCCCACCAAGAACCTCAAGAAGAACATCTGCTCTAAGCATGATCATGTGATGAAGATGTTCTGTCGCACTGACCAGAAGTGTATCTGCAGTTTCTGTTTAATGGATGAGCATCAAGGTCATGACACAGTGTCAGCTTCAGTAGAATGGACTGAGAGGCAGAAAGACCTGAAGAAGAGACGAGGAAAAATCCAGCAGAGAATCCAGGACAGAGAGGACGATGTGAAGCTGCTTCAGCAGGAGGTGGAGGACATCAATCACTCTGCTGATAAAACAGTGGAGGACAGTGAGAAGATCTTCACTGAGCTGATCCGTCTCCTCCAGAAAAGAAGCTCTGATGTGAAGCAGCAGATCAGATCCCAGCAGGAAACTGAAGTGAGTCAAGTCAAAGATGTTCAGGAGAAGCTGGAGCAGGAGATCACTGAGCTGAAGAGGAAAGACGCTGAGCTGAAGCAGCTCTCAAAGATAGAGGATCACAACCAGTTTCTCCGCGGTTACAGCTCAGTGTCAGTATTCAGTGAGTCTACACACTCATCCAGCATCAACATTCATCCTCTGAGATACTTTGAGGACATCATCGCATCTGTGTCGGAGCTCCAAGTTGAACTACAGGACATTCTGAGAGACCCGTGGAGAGGAAGCTCACTGAGTCTCACTGAGGTGGCTGTTTCACTGTCAGAACAAGAACCAAAAAGCAGAGCTGGATTCTTAAGACATTCATGTGACCTCACACTGGATCCAAACACTGCAAATTCATGGCTGGCACTATCAAAAGGGGACAGAAAAGTGAGAAGGATGGGTGAACCTCAGTTTCTTTCTAGTCACCCAGAAAGATTCACTCATTGGCGTCAGGTCCTGAGTAGAGAAAGTCTGACTGGATGTTGTTACTGGGAAGTGGCGAGAAAAGGGAGAATTTATGTAGCAGTCACATACAACAGTATAATAAGAGCAGGAAGAAGTAATAAAACTTTATTTGGAGCTAATGACAAATCATGGGCATTAGATTGTCACTCACAACATTTTAAATTTGGTCACAACGACATCTGGAAATCCATCTCAGGTCCTCGTTCCTCCAGAATCGGAGTGTTCCTCGATCACAGAGCAGGTATTCTGTCCTTCTACAGCGTCTCTGACACCATGACGCTTATCCACAGAGTCCAGACCACATTCACTGAGCCGCTACATGCTGGGCTTTGGGTTGGTTTTGGATGTCAAGCAGAGCTCTGTGAACCCAAATAGACAGAATCCACAAAATTCTGAGTTTTTTTTAATTCCCTAACAGATTTTCTTGATTGTTTTTGTTTTGTGTCTAAACTAATCAGACATCAATAGTCAGAGATTGTCATGACTTGTGTGTCTTCAAACCTGATGTCTTGGTTCTGTTGAATTTGTTATTTTTTTTCTACATACAACTCTAAAACAGCTGAAAAAAAAAGACTATTTGCTATCTTTTATTCCTTGTCGCTTTTAGTGGCAAAGACTGTGAACTCAGTAATAAAATGGCAAATTATTCTTCTGGTTGAAAAAGTGAAAAATGTTTTTTGATTAAGATTTTGTTTTGATACATTTTGTTGAGTCCTGACAGACATGAGACAACAGATATAGTCTCTGGGGATCTAAGCTGATTTAATGTCTTGTTGATTTTTGAAAGGAGATACTTCAGGGGAAAAAAGCTGTCATATTTCTTCACTGGTTAGCTCTGTTAGTGATGGGATGCTGCTCCCTACAGGAAGATTGTGGCTTTATATGGCATTGAATCTAGGGTTGTTTAATATTGATTTATTAGTATAAGTTATATGGAAGGAATCTATGTTTTAATCACTGTAAATAAAAGTCCAAATTAATTATTTATGTGGTTGTGTTTTGTCTATAAATATAAAGTCAGATTTAAAAGTTGTTTTTTTATTTGGATTGAGAATAAAATCTTCAGCCATTTGTCCTTGCCATAAAAAAGAACATCAAGTCAGTTTTGCAAGGAAATAGAAAAAAATGGTTCAACATCAGCAATTGTTATGAAGCAGTGAGATGGATTTATATCAAATATCTAAAAATATATAGAGAAAAAAATCAAATATAAAACAAAGATATAAAGAGTAATAAAATAGCTGCAGCAGAGCTAATAGGCACTGTAAAGAAACTTATAAGAAATTATCAATAACTGTGGTTGACAAAGCTTCATTGTAAAAATACAGTAACATGATTTGCCATTATACAGCATAATGTTTTAATTTTTAAAATTAAATCTGACTATTTTTAATTAATTTTCTATATACCAAATTATTGGTAAAACACTTTTCAGAGGGAGTGTGTCTGTTCTAAGATATGCACAAGTGAATAGTTATTTTTAAGTTATAAAAGTTTCAACAATCATTTCCAACAAACTCATTCAGTTTGATGCTGAATTTAGACATATCAGTGCTGGAAAAACTGCTTTTCAATCATAACTGGAAAAATTGCTTTTCAGTCATAACTGAAAGATGGTCCTGTTGTGCTGCATCTAATTCACAATCAGTGGAGACAATATTCAAATAATACAAAATATTACATAATTAATGTTTTAATGTAGCTTTAAAGATGTAAATCTAGTATAGTTATAGACACATTAGTTAAAAACAAGTGACATATGTCCTTGAAGAATTAAAGGTGGAAATAAACGCTGACTCACGTCCCCACAGGTATTATTAGAATGTAACACCTATGAGGATAGTAAGACTCAGAAACAAGCACTGAAACAGCAGAAAATAACTTACTGTAGAAACTATTCATGGTCAATATCTGCTCCATTAATGAATGTATTTTTTAAGTTTTTGCCACGCTGCGGTTCCACTCCAGTCCAGCAGGGGGCAGTAAATGGACCAATCAGCTGCTTTGTCTCACTCCCGGCGGAAGTAAAACAAAAAGGCTTCAGCAGCAACTTGTGTGGACTCGGTTGGAAAGTGTTTGTGCTGTATCTGAGCTGAATATTTAATTAACCATGTCTTCAGTTCAGCATCTGAGAGAGTTTATCAAAGAGCGACTAACTGCTGCTGCTGAAGAAATCTTCACAGAGGTTGAAAAAACCATCGTCCGCTATGAGGAAGACATCAAACTGCTGGAAAATTGCTTGAAACCTCAGATAAAACTCACCAGAATCGGTAAGAAGCATCGGAAGCCGGCTAGTTCAGGCTCCGAATATCAAAGAGAAACTAATAATCAAATAAAATCAAGCTCTTGGTTGTTGTTTTTTTCC
>NW_015118221.1:7016-9618 GCF_001443285.1 Poecilia latipinna | reverse complement strand
ATAAATGAATTAAATTCAGAAATTAGCAAATGTATTATTAATTCAGCCAAAACATTCATTCCTAGAAGTAGTGGTATAAAAAAGAAGATGGTTCCTTGGTGGACACCAGAATGCTCAATAGTAATTAAACAAATAAGGCTTTTAAGACACTTAAGAAAATAACTTGTTTCCAAAATCTACTAAATTATAAAAGGAAACGAGCAGAAGTCAGGAAAACTATAAGAAAAGCTAAAAGGGATTATTGGAGGAAGTATTGTGAATCTTTGGGGAAAAACACTGCATTAGACAGGGTTTGGAATACTATTAAAAAATGTCTGAGAATTCAAAAGGGTATTTTTTCCCAATAATAAAAGATAATGGAAATATTATAATAAATAATGAAAATAAAGCTGAGGTATTAGCGAAAGTATTTGCAAAAGTACATAGTACAGAGAATCTAAATAAAGAAAAATTAGGACGTGAAACTACTAAACAGCGAAATATTGGATTATTTCATAATGATGAAGAATATGATGCTTTTATTAATATGAAATTTTCCTTGTTAGAATTAAATAAAGCTCTGAGGAATTCTAGTAAATCAACTCCTGGAAATGATCGAATCAGTTATAGTATGTTAAATAATCTTAGTGATGTGAGTAAAGAAATATTATTGGAATTGTATAATAAAATTTGGGAGGAAGGGATATTACCTGATATATGGAAAGAATCTATTATTATTCCTATTTGTAAACCTGGTAAAGATCCACATTCAGCTGAAAGTTACAGACCAATAGCTCTAACATCATGTTTGGAAAAAATTATGGAAAAAATTGTAAATAATAGATTTTTTTATTTTTTAGAATCTAAGGAGAAGATTAAAGCTTATCAATTTGGATTTAGAAAAGGCAGAAGTACAATAGATCCAGCATTATGTCTGGAACATGAAATTAGACGGGCCCAGATTAATAAAGAGAGTGTGATAGCAGTCTTCTTGGATGTGGAAAAGGCTTATGACATGTTGTGGAAAGAAGGGCTGTTGATTAAAATTAAACAAATAGGTATAAGGGGTAAAATATATAGGTGGATTAAAAATTTCTTAACTGAAAGAAATATTAGAGTAAAAATAGGTGGGGAAATAAGTTCAGAATATCAAGTGGAAAATGGTACTCCCCAAGGCAGTATTATTAGCCCTATGCTATTTCTTATGATGACTAATAATATTTTTAGTAATACAGATAAATCTTTTGGTGTTTCATTATTTGCAGATGATGGCATTATTTGGAAGAGGGGAAAAACAGAATTTATAAACAGGAAACTACAAGAATCCTTAAATAGGGTAGAAGCTTGGGCTTTAGAATGGGGATTTAGATTCTCAACATCCAAATCTAAATTTGTTGTTTTTACAAATAGGAAGGTTAATATTAATGTGAATCTTAAATTGTGTGGGAATGCTATAGAAAGGGAAGATCAAATTAAATATTTGGGTATGTGGTTTGATTAAAAAAAACTTGCATATATATATATTGAGATGTTTGAAAGGCAAAGAAGGAAAAGATAGGAAAGCTTTAAAAACAATTTACATCGGACTAATTAGATCCATTTTTGAATATGGGTGTATTTTATATAGTTCAGCTTCAAGTACTTTATTGGAAAAAATAGACAGAATAGAATATCAGGCATTAAGTCTTTGTTACGGAACAATGAAAACCACTTCAGTTTCAGCTCTACAAGTTGAGATGGTGAGATGCCACTGGAGCTCAGGAGAGAGCAGCTGGCCATAATTTACTGGGCAAATATTAAAGGACATAATGAAGCTCATCCTCCACATGATACTTTGCAACCTTATCAAGAAATAGAATAGGAACAAATTAATAGTTTTGGATGGATAATTTTAAATAAAGTAAATGATATTGGAATAGATCAATTTCTAATTAGTCCTGTGGTTGTTANCCTAGAAGTAGTGGTATAAAAAAGAAGATAATTCCTTGGTGGACACCAGAATGCTCAATAGCAATTAAACAGAGAAATAAGGCTTTTAAAACACTTAAGAAAATAATTTGTTTCCAGAATCTAATGGATTATAAAAGGAAACAGAGAAAAGTCAGGAAAACTATAAGAAATGCTAAAAGGGATTATTGGAGGAAATAGTGTGAGTCTTTTGGGAAAAACACTGCATTAGACAGGGTTTGGAATACTATTAAAAATGTCTGGGAATTCAAAAGGGTATTTTTCCCAATTATAAAAGATAATGGGAAAATTATAATAAATAATGAAAATAAAGCTGAGGTATTAGCCAAAGTTTTTGCAAAGATACATAGTACAGAGAATTTAAATAATTATGAAAAAATAGGATAGGAAATAACATTACAGAGAAATATTGAATTGTTTCATGATGTTGAAGAATATGATGATTTTATTAATATGAAGTTTTCTTTGTTAGAATTAAATAAAGCTCTGAGGAATTCTAGTAAATCAACTCCTGGTAATGACCAAGTTACTTATAGTATGTTAAATAATCTTAGTGATGTGAGTAAAGAAATATTATTGAAATTGTATAAGAAAATTTGGGAGGAAGGGATATTGCCTGATAAATGGAAAGAATCCATTATTATTCCTATTTGTA
>NW_015118221.1:0-675 GCF_001443285.1 Poecilia latipinna | reverse complement strand
GGAACGAGATAAGATGCGATTTGAACCCAGGACCTTCTTCCTCCAAGGCAGAGAAGTGGCAACCATTCCATCTCCATGCAGCTGCTTTTCATTAAAATGAAAATACAATTGATTAATAATAATGATTGACATTTATGTAAGAGGTGTGGAAGAAATGGATCAGATCTCAGAAGTCAACATCTACAGATAATCTTAGTAATGATTGCTGTGACTGCAGGGACAATAACCGTCCAGAGGGATTTTGTTTGCTGGTTTGTGGATTTCCAGTGTCTCTGGTCATATTTTGGTACCTTGACTTGGATATAATTTAACTCACTTTCACAAACATTTCAGACTATGGAACCAAACTCGCTGCAGAAGATGCATTTGAAGGTTTATATGTATATTAACATGATGTGTGTTTTCTAAGGAGCTCAGGTTATAACAGGAAATAAGATCAGCTACCATAACTACGCGAATGATATGCACCTCTACATCACAATGTCACCAGGTGACCTTTGACCCCATCCAAGGACTGAACAAATGCTTAAAACAGATAAATGTGTGGATGTGACAAAACTTTCTCCAGCTGAACAGAACCAAAACTGAAGTTATTATCTTTGGACCTAAAGAGGAACGATCTAGACTCTAGACCCCTCAGATCTTCTGGTTCTGGTCTGCTCTGCATCCCCAGAA
>NW_015118220.1:6614-9628 GCF_001443285.1 Poecilia latipinna | reverse complement strand
AAATCTTTTAATTTATGTATGCTAAAACCATTAAATCAAATTTAGTAGAATTGATATTCTCAATAAACAAATTTGTCCATCTGTGTTCTGTGTTAAAATATTAGTGTTTATGGGGCCCCTGAAGGCCTGGGGGGGGTCTTACAGAGCTGCTGACTTAATTTGGATTAAACAGAAGTGCAAATAATTGATATTCACTTTAAATGTTTTTTTTTTATTTTTTATTTGTTGTTCTTAAGATTCTATAGTTGTGGGTTTAAATAGCATGTCACTGGCTATGTCTTCCTGTAACATATAGTTAGCTAACCAGTAATATTTTTGCATTTCTTGTCAACTTAACAGCTTTTAACATAAAACCCCAGTGGACCACAGGTGGACCACCTTGGCGCCCCAAACACCGGGCTTGGCAAGTTTTCTGGGGGAAACCCTGATTCCCCATCCACTGCCGGAATACTTTTAATCTGTGACATAACCTGAAGGAAACGGCAACATTTCAAGAACCCAAACATCTCTTTCGGGAGAGGAAACTCAGCTTTTATCATCATATGTTGCAATTCTGGTTATCTTGGAGAATATGAATGTCAAACATTTTAATACTGACCCATTCGTATTAAAGAGCTTTCCGATGAGAAGCTTGCTGGCGGAGGCTTGACATGATACATGAGCAGCTCTTTGAAGTGACTTTCATCTAGGATAACATGGTAGGATCCACCCGTCTCTCTGGTCAGAACCGTGCACACTCGGACTTCCGCTGAGAGCCCAATTACTGACACTCGCACCTTAAGAGACTTCAGAGTCTGAAAGCAAAGGAAAACATGCAATTTGTGCTCCTTGCTGCCAAACAAGTTGGAGAAACAGAGAACATTACAAAACAAAAAAGTTTTGTTCAGATAAAACAGTTTAGCAAAAGAAAGTGATGATAAAACAGTATGTGAACCTCAGCACAAGTTAAGAGCCAGTTCTTAAATTACTTTAAACAGTCAAATCAAACAAAATATGCTTTTAAGGTGGTTTCATTTCCATCACTGTGAAATAGTCAGATATATCATCAAAAAAAAAAACACTTTCCTTACAACAATGAATGCCTTCTTGACAAATGGAACTACATTATAACATTATGAACACTGACTTTACTGATTTTTTTTAATGATTTCAGCCTCGTCTGCACGTATCCCAAATTGAGGTATACTGTTAGCTTCATTTTTTCTCACAATCAACTGAACTTTTTTCACTGGCCAGTATACTGTACCAGAGTCGACTATACCCTTTCAGAGAGTAAGTCCATCAACACAGGATTGCCTCAGGGTGTTGTGCTTAGACAGTTATGTGCCTGTGCACATTAGAAGAGTTATCTGAATAACTCTTCTAATTACCAGCCTGGGATTAGAAGCCTGTGATTAAACATGTCTTCACCTTGATTAGCTCATAGATGTTAGCTGGGTCACATGTGGTCAGGCTGCTGAGGATGATGAGGATTTCTCTGCTGGTGTGTCCAGGCATGTGCCTTTAGAGAGAGAGAATCTAAGTGTTGCTGTTTCACTCAAAAAGCCTCTGTGGAACAGCATCTGTGGTGAACCCACTTGAGGGTCTGTATAGCCAGGCTGAGAGAGTTGTACAGCGAAGGCTCTCCGACACATGAGCTGTCAACTGCTTTCTTCAGAGCAGCAATGTGCTTCTTTGGATTTCCTGTTGGAAAAACAAAATAAAGGATCAGCAGGTTTAACCGGCACAGCATAGACTGAGCGCTGGCGGAGGGAGCAGGAGAAACCCACACAACAAACCATTTATTTTCTTTGGTGATGCACAATATTAGGAAAACATGTAAACTGTTGGAAGGACAATGTGATGTGCAATAAACACATAGTGAGCTGAACAATATTAAAGTGTTTCTGCCTTGGATTCATTGGAAACTTGAATCCCAGACAAGAAGCAGTCTATCTAGCTACTGTGAACAACTGAACATCACCATTTCTATCTTAGTAACACAATTTCATTGAAAAAGTTTCACCTGGCTACCTCTGCTGCTTCAGAAGAGAAACAGCTAATCTGTAATTTATTTACATCTTTACCAGAACATGTTATTGGCTCCTGAAACACTTTGTTTCATTAGAAAATCAGGCCACATCAAACAAATGACTAGCTGAGAGACTGAATGCATTGTACTTCTATAATTAGCTAATATTTGTTCCAATCTAAGCTGTTCCTGTGACCAGCCTTCATTGTCTCCTAGGAATATTTGACTTAGCTTTACAGGCTGCTCTTTATACATTGTGGGGACTGTACATTGTCAGAGATAAATTAAAAGCTTGCTAAAAAACCCCAAAACAAAACAAGAAAAACACTGCTCATATGTCCCTTCAGTCACATTAAAGGTGTGATCCATCTGAACCTCAGATATTTAGACCAGAGTTATTTATTTGTTATGAAATAGAAGATTACTATAGTAGGCCTTTCACAATAACAAATTTTGCTGGACAGTAAATTGTCCTAGAAGTTATTACAATAAAGGTCGTTTTGAGACCATTTTCAAGTCAAATAATGCTAATGGCATAATAATGCAAGATCTTTGAGATCTTTTCATTCTCAAAGATCAATAAACTGTCATATCTGATTAACATTTAACACTGGAGTTGAAAAACATTTTAATTATCCAAAATAAACGAACAACAACAGATACAACAAATAAGTTAATTATGAAGTCTCCGTAAACAAAATTGTCCTTCAAAAAAAGGGCTAGTTGATGTCAATGCACCAGACTGAAGACTTTTATAATCCAATTTTTGGTAGAAAGAAAAAGAAAAACAACAAATCATGTAAATGGAAATTACTGAGTTTATTTTATTATGTAATTACTTCCAAGTGTGCCATTTAAATCTCTGATGTTCTTAGGAAATTATTTCCATTTCTTAATTCCTATGTTGACAGATTTTTTTGTAACAAATTGTCTTAGCACAGTTTAAGATTAAATTTGTCTTCCTTAAAACAGTGTTTTTCAACCACTGTGCCGCAGCACACTA
>NW_015118220.1:0-2311 GCF_001443285.1 Poecilia latipinna | reverse complement strand
TTTTGGTTGGTGGTGTGCCTCGGGAGTTTTTCAATTAAAACAATATACCTTGGCTCAAAAAAGGTTGAAAAACACTGTTCTAGAGTATCTGGTAAAACGATTAAATAATAATTTTTAAAAAATCATAAAATGACTTATTTCCCTGTTAATATGACTTTCTTTATTAATATGACTAAATCATGATCCAACCTGACAGTCAATAGAGGCCACTAAAGTGCGGTGCATTTCAGTAACTCTTGTAGAGAATGGACATTTTAACACTAACTGAGCAGCCTTAATCTGGACTACCTGCAGCCTTGACTAACCTTGCTGGCAGCAGACCACATAACTGGGCCTGGTCTACATAAAACATGTCAAACATGGTTGATTTGAGCGTTGGAACTATTCCTGGTGGTTGGGCTGATAAATACATGTTCAGCAGCTAGCCAATGAACTTTGATCCTCACCTGCAAGTTCCGTAAGCTTCTCAGCCCTTTTGTTTTTGGTGGTGATAATACCAACCTGGAATTAAACACAACCCATTTAATTAGCTTAGCTACATAATCAGAGGAGTTTTAGAACCACCCCATTTACCTGAAACAATGGCTATCCTCCTGCGTACATTCACTTAAACATTTACTACTCACATCACAACTATTGAAACTGAGTGTAATAAAAAGAATTAGACAATCAACTGTAAATTTATACTGCTTAATCCTTCATATTCTACCAATGTTAACACTGGGCAGTTTTAGAATCAGAGCAATTGCAGAGTGCAAACATTTACCTCTGACATCACAACATAACTGAGTCAAGAGATCAACATGTCATTTACAGGTATGCATGTGGATCTGATCCACAGTTCAGAGGACAGCAATAATGTTCTGAAGACAAGAGAGACGTCAAACAACACAGTTACATCAGCAACAACCACCAGAGGGCAGCAGCGATGGTATTATCAGCCAAACTCTCTGGAAGATCCTTCATCATGCAGAAAACAACACAAAATACACTGCCAAAAAATATGAGAATACATGGGGTGCAAGCGGTGGACACTGTTGGACGGGTAAAGTGTTTCTCCAAAAGCCCTAAAAAGTAGCTAAATATCAGTAGCGAAATATTATTCACTCTAATCTTTACAATCAATCAATCTGCTCAGGTGCTAAAAGTGTTAGTTGAAACACTTTGATGTTCTGTTCCAGATAATTTTTCTCCCATCTTCTGAGTGTAGGTGGGAGACAAAAACTAATGTTTACTTCAGAAAATTCCAGATGCCCTACAACCACCAACACTGAGCATGTTGTCCATTTCCTCTGTTCTTTAAGCGTAAACCTAACGGTATCATACCTGGCTGATGGGATTCTGGTCAAAGTATTCATCGATGAATCCCTCCATCAGCTGAAGATGAAGAAAGGGAATATGGCTTAGAGACAATCACCATGTGCAGTAACTGGTGCCATATGTGTTCTGTCTCACCTTCAGAGTAGAGGTGAGACGGTTGGGTTTTAAGTCCTGGTCCTCCATACTGCGTGAACAGTCAATAACAACATATAGGTGGCGCATCTAGAGCACAAACAATGATAATCTCCTCTGGGTTTCAAAATGATTTTTATACTAACACAACATGGGTGTGAGGCTGTTTCTGATAATCCCATCAGACACTGGTCTCACTCAGGGCAATGCTGGAGCCTGGTTGCTGACTTCATTCAAAAAGAGAGGTGCACAATATATTAGCACTAACATGGGTGTCGGCAGCTATTTTTATAATAACTAGACTGATGTTAACAAGTGAGATTTGTTTTTATCTCGTTACCATTTGATAGTTGGAAGAGGAAGGGAGGAGACTGGTCATGTGGTATTTGTTTGGTCCTGTGACTGTGATAGTGATGCAAAACAGGATTGTGGGGGATTTAACTGAAACAGAAGCTGTTGCGTAGTCAACGGTGTGGCCATTTTTTTTGGTGAGGTGTCGAAAGGGTAGGGAAATATATATAATCAGTAAAAATCAATTATCGGCCATGACAGCAATATTAATATTGCATGTCAATATCAGCCCAAATGTATATATATGTGTATCCCTAATTAAAAAAAATATTAGCTGACAATAACTTTGGCCAGTTTGCTTTGGTTCTTTTCATTAACAGTAATTCCATTGGCTGAACTTATAGAATATCCAAAGATGGTTGTCACTGTACAACACTTTAATTCTAAAATTCTAATTCTAGCTTTAGCCCTGATGGCGGCGCGTGTAGACGCTGCGGCTCGGAGCTCCCGTGTTTTCGTTTTTTTTTAGCCTGTTTTTATTGATGTTTTCGCTCAACACACTACTGGA
>NW_015118219.1:7105-9631 GCF_001443285.1 Poecilia latipinna | reverse complement strand
AATAAAATTTTTAGCCATTGGAGTAACACTTAAGAGAAATTTATTTAATCATAGAATGTCATGAATATGTGTGTAGGGCTACATCGATTGCAATTTTCTGGCCGATCCCTGGTTACTGATCTTTAAAAAGCCTGACTTGGCGATTTTGATTTTAGCTGATATAATTTTTTTTGGTCTGAAATGTCGCTGAATATAGCAAGAAAGTCAGTGAGTTGAAACAGTGGGGTGAATATTGTTAACTGTAAATGTGGAGACCTGACCTGTTGGGTCGGTCTGTCAGTCAAACCTCTCACTGTAGAACAGAAGAGGACGGAGGCTGATTGTTAAGCCTTTGCTGATGAATATAAGATTAGGGGATAAGATGGGCTTCGTAGTCATTTGGGTTTTTTGTGTGTTTATTTAGGATTCTGTGTTCTGTTGAGTCTCCTTGTTGTCCCATCTACTATTTGATCGTCCCCAGCTGTCTGTTGTTTCTCCTGATTATCTTCATGTGTATTTAAACCCACCTGTGTTCCTTGTTGGGTCCTTGTCTTGTCGCATCTAGTCTGCCGTCAAGTCTGTCATTAGTTTTTTAACGGCCTTATCATTCAGGCGGATTATACTTCCAAAAATTGCTAAATGCAATATTGTCACAGTTTTCATCAAGCTCATGTTTAGTAACAGGAGAATCAATGAAACCATATTTAATTGTCATCTGTTTTAATTATTAAAATGATTTGTCTAATCCTGGTTTATGTTGAACGTCAGTGGTTGTGTTGAGTTTTTTTTTATGTCATAGACAGATTTGACAATAAAGACATTTGATGTTTTAGTGTCTTGAAAGTGCAGTGCCTGTTTGGGCGTTTGCTTTTTCTTGGATTTCTAATTGGCTCTGATCCCTTATTTGGCTACATGTTGAATTTTAGTTCTGCAACAGGATTAAATCTGTTTCTGCTGTGCAAAACTGATATATCTTTGCTAATCAGACTACAAATAATAGTGAAACTTTCTAGAGTCTAAGTCTAAGTCATAAAAAACACCATAATCTACAATTAAGAAAACCAGTAACAAACATTACATTTTGGTGGGTGCCATCATGAATACACATCAAATATATTGGTCAATGTTCATTTTATTTTGGCCACTGAAGACAAATATCCTCCTCTGATGCACGACCAAATGGTCAACAACCCATGACGCAGCATGGCTCATCACGCTTTTACTTTGAAAACCGAAACGCAAAATGAAGCAGTCCCGTGATCCAGGTAATGTGAGGCATTGTTTGTTGCCAGTCACGTGGTTCTCAACAAGATGACAAGCCTTGAAGCGGGGCTTCATCGGACACACCCCCTTTTTATTCGGTACAAGCTTCGCATCCTGGATTCAGATAGCCCATCACTATTAAATTAATCATTTCATTCCCTAAAACCTGGGTCCACTGAGTCTGCCTCACCACCTTCACTGCATATCATGACAAAAGAACCCGACCAAAAGTAACTGCGGTGAGGAACTCAAAAAAGGAAAAAGAAATATAATCTACAACATGGACCTTGCACATTGGAATGAGTTGATATCTACAGTTAAGGACTACGTGGAGATTTTGGCAGAACCATACTTGGCCTTCAGACGCCTTGGGGTCGCCATCAGACTCCTGTTTTTGCAGAAGGACTGGTCCGACCATCTCCCGTCCGTGGGGTTGGTGGAGCTTGTAGTGGGAAAATTTAAGGTTACTATGATTAGCTTAATCATTAAGATCCTTCTGAAGCAGGTTTTCTGAGCTTAACATGACAATGGCGTCATTGGCCTTAGCAATACAATGAAGTCATTGAATTGTTCCTTTATCTCTCCTGGCTCCTAGTGAAGAAGACACATGTGTCTGTTGTCCAGTCTGCTGTCTGTCCTGTAACCAAGTAGATTACCAAACTATGCGATCTGAATGAACCTCTACCTATAAAACTGTAAGCTGTGTTCTGCTCGGGACTCTTTCTCCTGACTGTGTTCAGTGAACGTTTGAACACTGTTGAGCCTTCGAATAAATACTGATTAAGAATATATTCTTTGTCTGGTTCTTGAAACAGTTTTGCCTCACTCTTTGTTAAAGGAAAATTTCCACAACAATTTGCAGTCACGAACAGGATCCGGCGAGGTGGAGAGGTCAAGGGCGATGAGAGATCGAATGCATTGGCCAATCTGAGGATTTTGTCTTCAGCTGGAGGTCTCGTCCCTGCGACTGCCGACCGACCGGATCCATAAGAACCTCAATAAATTTATTGGGTGAGGACTGTTTCAATCAGGTTTCTTTCTTTTTGTTTTCTGTTTTTTTTTCATATCTGCTGGGACAGGCTCCGACTGCTGGTGAACTAAACTCAACTATCTAAGGAGTAGACAGTGGGTATTTTTAATCTTTTTCCAACTTTAATGAAAGAAAGTAACTATCTAAAAGGCAGATAGCAGGGTTTTTTTTTTCCACCTTTAACGAAAGAAAGTAACTATCTAAAAGGCAGATGGTGGGTATTTTTAATCTTATTCCACCTTTAACGAAAGAAA
>NW_015118219.1:0-1589 GCF_001443285.1 Poecilia latipinna | reverse complement strand
TAACCTGAGCCAGTGGGAGCATATAAATATTGAAAAGAAGGGGTCCTAGGATTGAACCTTGGGGTACCCCACATGTGACCTTTGACCTCTCTGATGAGAAGTTTCCGACTGAAACAAAAAAATCTCTGTTCGTTATGTAAGATTCAAACCAGTTCAGCACTGGTTTGAATCAGTGCTCAACTGCACTGATTCAATTGATTTCACTGAATCAACTCTCCAGTTGATTCAGTAAAATGTCATGGTCAACAGTGTCGAAAGCTGCACTGAGGTCCAACAGAACCAGCACTGTGGTTCTCCCACAGTCTGTATTTATATGGATATCATTGAATACTTTTACAAGAGCCGTCTCCGTGCTGTGATGAGCACGACAACCAGACTGGAAGGAGTCAAAGCGATTCATTATTGTAGGAAGCTATTTAATTGTCTACAAACTGCTTTTTCAATAACTTTGCTGATGAATGGGAGGTTGGAGATCAGCCTGTAATTCTGCAGTAGTGATTTGTCCAGATTGTTCTTTTTTATCAGTGGTTTGATAACTGCTGTTTTCAAAGCCTGGGGAAAAACACCTGAAGAGAGTGATGAGTTTACTATTTGGATCAGATCATTAGCAACGACAGGCAGGACTTTCTTAAAGAAATGTGTGGGTAGGACATCCAGACAGCAGGAACTGGAGCTTAATTGACTTATAATTTCTTCTCGGGTTTTATGATTGAGTAGTGAAGCAAAATTGTCCTGTCCAAAGTGTCTCATTTGACCAAATCCTTTCATCTGAGTCCTTTTTTATACTTTATTTATTTTTCTGTGCGGAATGATATGAGCAGAGTCTTTTATTTCAGTGGCTGAACCTATACAACTTGAGATGCTATTGGAATAATAGAAAAGTTCTATCAAAGTGTCTCTTAGATTTCTGCATATTTTTATGACTATAAACAATGCAAACAAACACCGGTTGGCAAAACAGTCTGAATTAATTTGCTGCTCACAAGTTAAACAACCAAAAGCAGAGGATAATTTCTTATAACGGCAAAGAAAAGTCTTATCTCCTGAAATACAAAAAAATTCGGTAACACTTTATTTGAAGGGGTGTCCATAAGACTGACATGACACTGACATAAACATGACATAACACCTGTCATGAACATAAAGAAGTCTTTATGAATGTTTATGACTGTTGTCATGAAGTGTCATTCGGTAAATAATGACACTTTTAATGCAAAGTTGCTCTAAAAGTTGCATTGAAAGTCCAGTAAAAGTGCCAGCTTTGCATGATTTTGTAAATTATGACAGTTTAATGCAAAGTTGGCACTTTTAATGGACTTTCAATGCAACTTTTAGAGCAACTTTCCACATTAAAAAAAAAACAGCTTCTATGAGGAAAACGAGGTAAATTTTTGTCTTCCTTTCAATCAGATTATGAGACACCTACCTTGACCAAGGTTTTATGTATTTATTTTTTCTCGTGGAAGCTAGATGACAGCCTGGTAATGGCTTGTGTTGGTTCTCCCTTGCTAAACCCAGCTGTAAGTCCCTCAGACCCTGGGACCTGAACTGTCCATCTAAAAGCTCCCATTAGATAATTCTGAAGTGTG
>NW_015118218.1:7517-9635 GCF_001443285.1 Poecilia latipinna | reverse complement strand
GGCCCCCCTCTGCCCTTTCACCCTACCCTCTCCAAGCTGGCTTCCCGACCCCTCTGGTCCTCCACCTCCTCACTCACCAGTGTGACCACTCCCCTGTGGAACCCCCTCCTTTTCCCTTTATTTAGTAATAAACCTTTTGATCTGATCTCTGGTCTTGGCTGCGTTTTGGGTTCTGGCTGATTTTTCGCATACACGTTACAGAACCACATGGACTGAGCTGGTTTCGTGAGATCAATCTGAATCTTTATTTCTCATTAAAACAACTTCTTGTAATTTTAAGACATTGTTATAAAATTGCATCTTTATTCTGCTATAACGATGACTGCATTCTCGTAATTAGAAATTCTTGTAGCCTGACCGTAATGCTCCCTTATACGATTCACAGAATAGATGATTGAAATAAAGGCACTTTTTAAAAATATTTTCTGTAATTTTATTATAGAAATTGAGGACAGGAGGAATCGATTAAAATCAAATCTGGTATGAAAAAAAAAATCTTGTAAGTTATATCATCCAACCTTATTCAGTATATTGAATTATATGACTAACTGCATAATACTTAATATTCACATTTCTTTGTTGGTATTACTTTACAGTGTTTCATTTTAATATCTCACTTGAATTCCAGTTCTACATGCAAATTCTTCATATAATGTTAACACAGAGAAAAGGGGGGGGGGGGGGAGGTTTTGGAAAAGGAGGGTATTAAAAAAGAGGTTCAATTTTATTGTAAGTTCAAACAGGATAACAAAATGAACTCAGTTACTCAGACATCAGACTTGTTTGCCTTTACTGGTGATAAAAACACATCACTCTGGAGGAGAGGAAGACTGGCTCAGCCCAGTCCAGGATCAGTGTCAAGGTAGCCAATAAAGTTTGCAGGAAGATTTTTGCATATCTGGTCCTCCGGTTTCCAGATCCTGATTTAACAAAGTACTGTAAGTAAAAAGCTGGTTCACGCTGTGATGATCCATCAGACCGTGTACTGATGGACGCCGTACCGGTCAGCAGGTCCAGGTGCTAGGATCCAATGGAATGGTAATCGGCACAGAGGCTCAATCATGGCTCAGAAACCCATAGCGATGTGTTACAATGCAAACCTGAAAAATTTAAAATAAAAGTAAATAAGTGTTTAGCTGCACAACGTAATCAAAAACTAATAAACCCTCAGCTCTTTTTGAGAGTTTTGCTTGAAAATAAATTGGCAATATCACAGGAAATTAAATGTTTGAGTGAAACAGTTCCTGTATCACAATTAAAGAAACTGCAAAATATATTTCAGAGATGTAACAACACTGAAGTTACTGAGTAAAAGTAAACTGAATAAAATCTGAATATTCTTTTCAAAGTGTGTAGCTGAAATTAATTTAAACTACTAGCAGATGCAGCACAGGGTTTGCTTATTATCTGTACCAAGAGTAATACAAAAGATGATCCATAAAAGAGGTATTAGTTTATAAAAGTCGAGGCAAACCTAAATTTACCATTTTAAAAATAAAAAGCAGCAAGAGGATGTAACTTAGCCTCATTTTCTAAGCAGAATCTCAGAGAATAAAAAAGCGAAAAAAGACAAATTACATTTGTGTAACGCAAGAAAAGATTATAGCAGCCAAGTGGCAAAATTCACTCTAACGTGGATTATAATTGTGAAACAGCAAAGGTAGACATAATATTTTTGGGATTCGGGAAATACGTGATTGTTTACTATTTGTACCATTTGTTCTGTGGATTTTTCATGTGGATCGGTGACACTTATACGGTAGTAAAGTTAAGGTTTTGGACTTTAACCTGTCTGTCGTGAATGACAACCTGAGACCGACAGGTTAATTTGACCGTCTACCTGTTGTTAAGGAAGAATTTCTAAAATAGTTAACTTTGGAAAAAAGTTTGGCTCTGTCTCTCTTCCTTAGATCCCAGGTCCTCTCGGCAGGCCACGTGTAGCCACAAGGAAAACAACAATGCGTGTTGACATCACAGAATTACAGAATTTAATCCAATATAAGACAATGCATAAACTTAGAAGTAAGACAATGCACAGACTTACACCAGAAACTTCAGAACAACAGAAACATACATTCATTACCTGAGACAAAAAGAAAAGGCAAAGACGCGTCTTTG
>NW_015118218.1:0-3237 GCF_001443285.1 Poecilia latipinna | reverse complement strand
TATTTTCAGGCTCATGAATTAAAATGCATTCCCTCCTACATTAACAGACTAGAAAGTTAAGCATGATGTAAAATGTTCTACATAATGGGCCTCTGTTTTGTAATGCTTTTAAGCTATTATGGTATCAAGAGAAAAAGCTGAGAATTTCAAACCATTTGAGGAGAACGTTTTCAACAGAGACGGACTGAAAAAAAGTTCGACTCATATGTGTCAATAAAGGTGTAAAAACCGTATTTATTTCAAGTAATTTGCGAAATAAAACCCACCATTTTAGGGATTACATGGTTAAGAAACGTGATAATGTTACAAATATCTTTAAAATTTCCTCTTCGGTCATATTTCAGTCCGGTTTCTCGTCAATATGCGAGACTTTAGAGCGATGCGCGCTCCCGCGAGAGGGGATGCAATTTTGGGCAGGCATGCGTTTCTGGGCATAACACCGGTAACATTTGCGTTACCGACCGCAGTGAAGTCGTTTTCAAGTTAGATATTGGATATTCACGCTCTGCGGACTAAGGGGCTTTTAGCTAAAGGTTGATCCGATTTATGAACGCTAATTTCGGATAGCTGTTCTCCACCGCCCCCTCCTCAAGGGCACCGCAGTGATGTTAGTTTCAAGTTGGATATTTGCGCTCTGTGGAGTAAGCGGCGTGTAGCTCAAGGTTGAACCGATTTATGAATGCTAATGTCGGCCAGCCGTTCTCCACCGCTCCCGGCAAAAGCGCTCGAAGGTTCACCTAGGGACTGTTAAATTATTGAACCAAACACTCCTGTCAAACAAATGTTAATAAATGCCTTGAATTGTAACCAACTAACTGTCAGTGCTAATTCATGCTTTTACATGAGACACAATATCCTCTATTAAATTTTAAAGTCATATATTTTAAATAATTTTAATAAATGTTTTCTTCAATAGCTTCCAAGTCATCTGACCTATTTACTCAGAATCACTTTGAAATCTTTCTACTAGTCTGTATAGGTGAGGCACAGGCATTTGTTTTCCATTTTAAGTCATTTTTGTTTTATTTAACTTGTTTTTTTTGTGTCAAAATTTAGGGTTTTTCTTCAATAGCTTCCAGGTCATGTGACCTGTTGACTCAAAACCCGTGTGAAATTATTCTACTAAGCTATACAGATGAGGCATATTTTTATTCCATTTTGATCCCTTTTTTATTTTTTTAACCAAAATTATATTTATCAATATTTTTAAAAAATGTTCATAAAATGTATTACCTCAGGCGATCATCACATTTGTTACCTGTAATGTTCAATTACATAAAATTCTAGAACAGGATCCATTTCTTTACATGTTCACTTACCTGAAATATGTTAAATACAACAAATATTTACTTAAAGTGTTATCTATTTCATAAAATTTACTTGTCACCTTTATTGTTTAATTACACATTAAATGTTTAAAGATGGGCTCTTTCATCTGGTTTGTGTCATGATGTGGTGGTGGACCCAAAAGCAGCAGGCAGTAGACGTATTTATGGATGTTATTTTAATGAACAAAATAAAGCAAAACAAACCCAAAAACCCAGTGTCCTGACAGTTTGCTTGTTACATTACATGTAACTGAAATATTTTAAATAGCAAATTTTGACTTAAAATGTGATTCATTTCTTCACCTGTTTACATGCAACTTCAAGTGCTTGAATCAAACGTTTCATGAATGTTTACCACGTTAAATTATTAAATGAGAGAAAACAGCCACTTCCAACTGTATTTCAACACAAATGGTTCATGTTCCTCTTCAGAGTCTGCAGCCTTGCTGAGCTGCTCTCCTGGGGTTTCCTCCTCAGCCTCTCCAACTTGCTTCTCTTCTATTGCCTCCGCTACTGTGTTTTCATTATTTACCTTTTCTGGGGTAAATAATGAAAAGAGTCTCTGTAACTTGTTGATCCACCATGGTCTTGCTGTATCGCCTCTTTAATTGACGCCCTTGTCGGTCCGATGTTGTTTCGTTTACCTCACAGTGACCCATATTAAGCGCTGGAACCCAGTCTGGATTGAGCTAATCCATTTCATACATCGGTTTGCGTTCAAGAGGACCCAGATAGCACAGAATGATTGAAACAACACTGAATCAATGTCAGCCAGAAACATTGAATCAACGTTGAACGCCGACATTGAAACAACATTGAAAGTGGTCGGTCACTTGTATGTTGAATCAACGTTAGGGTTTCAACCATAACTGACATTATATCAATGTTGATTCAACCATCATCTATATGTCAACTTACATGCATATTTGTGTAGATATTACATTGAATCACTTAGGAATCAACGTTGATTCAACCATCATCTGAATGTGAATCTACATGCAGATTTGGGTTGATTTTATATTGAATGAAAGGTAAGGATTTATGTACATTTTTAGGTCTGATAGGTCTACATCATAACATGCCACTAAAAGTTTCTTCACTGGTGTTAAACACACTATATTATTGGCAGATCATGGGTAAACTGTGTGCATAAGGTTAAAAATGACAACATGGGTTTGATATAACATTTTATTTAAGAAAAGAGGGATAGATCTTTAAACATATTTGACTCCTTTTTGACTGTCAAAACAACAGTCTGCTGTCCACAGAAGAACAGAGTCCATGAGGTTAAGCTTTGTACTGTATGAACTAGGGAAAAAGTACAAGTTGCGGTAACCCCAGTTTGACTCTGGTTGACGTCACTTTGATTCCGTGCGATGTCTTCCTCATGTTCTGGCGTGTAATCAAGCCACTTCTTGACAGTTTTGCTGCAGTCCTCAAGAGTCAGCTTTTGATCAAACTGCAGAGCAACAGCTGAAAAACAAAAATAAAAGTGAAGAAGGTGCCGGTTAGAAAGATGATAAACATTTTAAAAGTTCTGGAAGACATTGAAAGATTAAACAGTGTACTGGTTACAGGTCTGAGAACAAATACAAACCATATAGTTCCCAATGTACACTCACTGTTAAATTAATATTTATCTTAATCTTTCATTAATATTTATCTTAATGTTTACATATACAACTACATTTACCCATTTACATGATAGTGTAGGATTTATTATATTGATGTTAAATCAATATTTAAAATAAAGACTGTTCATCAGAAAACCTAACGATAAAACTCAGGGAGGATCAGGGTTGATTTAACACACCAGAGACAAATAAATGTATACTTTATACTACAGTATAAAGGTACTTTATACTGTAGCCTCAATGGAGGCACGGACCATGTTCCGTGCCTCCATTGA
>NW_015118217.1:0-9636 GCF_001443285.1 Poecilia latipinna | reverse complement strand
TAGATTTGAAGTCATTTTGAGCGTTTTGTTCTATTTCCTGTTTTCCTGTCCGACTTCCTTTGACCTGTTTTTGTTTCCGTCTCTTCAGGGTTTCAGTTCGACGAAGATCTGCTGGAAGTTTTTAAAACGGACTTCCAGCTGCGGCTGCTTTGGGGGAGCCGCGGAGCAGCCGTCAACCAATCAGATCGCTACAACAAGTTCAACCTCATCCTCACCGCGTTGTCCAGGAAACTGGAGCCTGTGACCAAAACACAACTAACTAACTAAAGAACAGAGCAAAGCCTCAAACCACCGAGCCACTAGCAGCTCAAAACAAAAAAACGTAAAACGACTTCAGTGATCAGGTCAGTTTTATTTAATCCAGTATTAAATATTTACCACAATATCTTAGAGGAAAAACTGCATTAATACTAAAACTATGAAGGTTTGTTGTAGAGCGACAGGTTACAACAGAAACCGATGCAGTCTATATAACAGATCACAAAGTATGGAGGAGTGATCCTGCCAAGATTGGCAATAAATATAGAAATAGATAAATGGTTCAATAAAGTAATTTTGCCAAAAGTTGCACCCAAAACATAAAGTATAAAAACTTTCCTGGCTTATTTTATTATTGTGTGCTATTATTTTCAACAATATTATTTTAACTTTGACCAGTAATTATAATTTTCAGTCTTATTTGCAATCTTGTTTTATTAGTTTCATTTATTTAATTATTTGTTCTTTCCTTATATATTTTTTTTAATTTACTGTCACTTTTGTTTAATAGGTTTTTTTTTTATTTTCTCCATTTTTTTATTTTTAGAAATTTGTAAATGGACTGTAATTTTTTATATACATTTGGTTTATTTTCTCCTGTAACATTTCATCTTTGCATTTTCCCTTTTCATTTATTCACAATTAATTTTATTTTCCTTATTTTTTTTCCTTCTAATGTTAAATTACTACTGTTGAAAATGACAAATATTAACTTAGATTACACTGCATAATCAAATAAATGGGAAAGTTCTTTTTTATGCAATACTTAATTACTTTATCAAGCCATTTATTTCTATATTTATTATTAATTTTGGCAGGATCAGTCCCCCATAGAAACTAAAGCTACAGATAATACACTGAGAAACCGAATGTTTTTCTGCCTTGGATCACAAGGCCAGAATAACGTCGAACTCACCAACAAAACCAGCAGACATAAACCAAGAGGTTAAATTTCACAAAAAATAAACAGAAAACCAAATTATTGTTAAATACTGCAGTCTTGTATGCCTTGTCTAATTCTAATATAAATTAAGTTGATGTGATGCAAACTGTCTGAGGGTGGATGACGTGCTGGCGCGTCGAAATCAACGTTTCCAGTCGATTTTATTTACTTTTCTGAAAACTTTGCTTGATAAAAATGTTAAAATGCAGAATACACTGGACAGGACTGGTCCAATAATAGAGGATGGGTCTTTATCTGCATTAATATCGCTAATTACCAAATAAAACACAACTTTTACAGAGCTAAGATGTGAGTGAACCCATTTCATTTTGCAAAATTCCCCAAAAAGTATTATAAATTTTCATCTCTTGGCTAAAATATGAGCCCTGATTTTGTGAATAAATGGGGAGATAAACATCTGAAATCAACTTGATGTTGATCAACTGAATAAAAAATGAATAAAAGATTAATTTCTGTTTTTCTTCTTTAAATTTAGTGCAGGATTATATTTTTTAGTGGAGAAAAATGAAGTAGTGACGCAGTGGAAATGGCTGTCAGCTGTTTTTATAAAATATGGAGCCAAAAAAAGGTAAAATTATTTTTTAAAAAGTCAAAACTGAACAAAAATCACATGTATCTATGAAGATTGTATTTAATTCACTAAAAATAAAATCACTAAAATACTTTGTGATATTCAAGCTGTACATATTTAAAACATATTAGACTGTAAATATTTTAAGACTGACTGTAAAAAAGTTAATTTTAATGTTTATATTATGAATGTCGTAAAATGTAATAAATACGGTTTATGAACTGAACTCATCTGATTTCCATGAAGTGTTGCATGACAAAAAATTTGCTTTTACACAAAATACTCTCATGGTTTTATGTTTGTTTTATTAGAGCGACATTTTCAACAAGGAAAAGGTGAATTATGTTCAAAGTCTTCGACAACATTCAAGGAAAATAAAAAATGTGCACAATATGGAGAGTGAGTACTGCCATGATTACAACATACGGAGAACAGATGTACATTTTTCTGCCTGCTTCTGGGTTTAATTACTGGGAAAAAGGCTTAAATGTTCTGAAAGGCATATTGGCGCCATTGTAGACAGAAAAACTGGAGTAAATTTCACCAAAAAATATCTGAAATGTTCCACAAAAAAAAGTTTGAAAAATCAAAAAGAAAAAACAGACATTTTTAGGTTGGTGTCAGATTTTTGAATTTAAAGAGTCACATATTTGCTAAAATAAACCCAATTTTTTGGGAGGGTTTTAGAAAAAAAATGGAAAATGCAGTTTCAAGTTAGAAATTTTTGACTTTTGAAACTCAGAAATTTCCACGTTATCTTCTCAAAATTTTCAACTTTTTACTCAGAAATGTCTTTTTCCTAGAAAATTTCTGAGATAAATCTCAAAATTAGATTTTTTCTCTCTCATATTTTCAACTTTTCAAATTCTGATTTCCATTTTCCTCACAATTTTTTTTACTTTTGAAACTCAAATTTCCCCAAAAAATTTCAAATTTTGTGAAATCTCAGAATTTCTTCATTTTTTGGTGATTTTCTCCCGTTTTTCCTTTTTTTCTGCCTAGAATGGCTCTCACACGCCATCGTCTGTTTTCACAGGATTTTGGAGAAATAAAACAACCAGACAGAATTTGTCGGGTTTATTTCTGGATCACAGTGGTTTCCAGTACCAGAACTTACTGCAGGTTTATACGTTTAAAACAAAAGTTTAATGTTTCTCCAAAAACACCAGAAAGAAAAAAACATTTTCTTCTCTCAGGTTTTTATGCAAAACATTCCCTGCTTCTTTTTTTTCTTTCACACAACAAAAACGTGGAAATCTTTGGACTTTGTTTTGCAAACAGAGCAGTTGGAAGACATTTAGGTCAGGAATGATTTATGATATTAAAACACAGAAAAGCTTTAAAAATTAATTAGGATGGAAGGTTTCACTGCATTATAATACACAAAATTATGTAAATGCTTTTTCAGCATTAAAGAAACGAGGTTACGATTAACCCCACAACGATTCAACCTCAACTCAGATTACAGTTTTGGACGTTTAATCTGTAAACGTGTTTCTTCTTGCAGGCAGTAGTGAGATTTTAGTGTAATCACTAAAGAATCTGTGGAGGGAGCTAAAGATTAGGGTGATGGTACGGAGGCCATCCAACTTTAAAGGCTTGGAGATAATCAAAGTGAAACTAGAAATGCACCGATTGTAGTTTTCTGGCCTGACGATTCAGTTTGGCCAATTATCAATTTGCCTGAAAAGTTGCCAAATATCCCAACAAAGTTTCATCTTTGCTTGGGGCGAGCGCTGATCTCCCAAAATTAATGAAATCAATACCGAAAAAAACAGCAATGTTAAATTTTTCCACTAATTTTTGACAAGGGTGTAAATATTTAGCAAAATGTACTTTAATACATAAAATATAAACTAAAATGCTTTTTTGTCTACATGTTTTAAGACAAACACCTTGAATTGAGATCCAAACCTGACAGGGGCGAGAAAAACTTTGGGCTTAAAGCTTAAGTATCTTAATTTTATTTAAAAAATTATTCTATTACACATTTATTGAAACTGTCACCATGTTGTGATAGTTTTATATGAAACAGGAAAACTGAAAAAAAAAAAATTTAGTTCCTGTCTTCTCCCAGTGCCAACTAGAAACAACCAATCAGAACCAGGAGGCGGGGCTTAGCGCTGTCAATCACAGCCCTTACGCTGTGCTACTGTACAGCTTCTTCCTGATAGTTTTCCTGTAAGTTTGTTTCTCTCCCATCAGCACATTGATCAGCGAGTACATGACATTGATTGACAGCACTAAGCTCCGCCTCCTGGATCTGATTGGTTGTTTTTGGAGCATTTCTTCAGACGGCAGTAGCAGCTCAGGGAGGAGATCGATGCTTTTACAGATCATCTGTCTCAAACTGTCAGAACATGACTGTTTTAACAAATATGTAAAAAAACAAACATTTTTAATGAAAGTTACGTACTTTAAGTGTAAGTAAGGAAACACAAAGCCATTGCTTAATTTGCAACAAGATGTATTAAATTAATTTGTCCGGCTGCAGAAACTGACATTTTAATTCGCTTCATTCTGCGAGACGTCAGAAGAATATGGTAAAATTATTTCCAGGCTAATTTACTTACATTTTCTGCATGTTTAAAAAGTTTCAAGGTTAAAGTTTGCATAAAGGCAACAGAGAAGCAAATTTAAGCCCTGATTAGATATATGGAGGCTGTGAAGTGACAAAAATAAGGAAGTTGGAGTTAGAACATCTACAGCGTCATAATGCACATTTCACAGCTTCGTCATAGAAACAGAATCACAGCCGGCTGCTGGTTAGAGATTATTCCTCAAAAGTCTGAAGCGTCCATTAGTGTCTCAGACATACCGTCATGAATCAAAGATCTAAACAAATCATGCAAAAATAAACTGTTTTGAATAAAAAGAGTACAAAACATATTTTTTTGTTTGCCTAGTGGTCATTCAGAAAAACAAAAATCTCATCATTCATTCATTCATTCATTCATCAGGTTCAAACACTGTTTCAGGGCAAAGTGCATCTCTTCAAACCGTGTCGCCTCCGAGGAACAAAACAAGCACCATGGAAACACATCCAGCATGACACAGATGTTTATATGTACAAATAATTCAACAGATTAAAGAAAAAAAACATGATGCATGTAACACGGACGGATTTTTGGCCTACTTGGCTCTCCGTACGTGATGCGCGTGTCGAAACATTCACAAACAAACTGATGTTGAGAGTCCAGGAGGGCGAAGGATGAACCCAGGTGGCTGATGGGAAATGTAGTGTAAAAATCCATCAACGATGAAAACAGCATGAAGGTTTTCTAAGGCTGAAGTCCAGCTGGAGCCGGTGCGGTGAAGGAGAGGCCGCCCCCTGCTGGTCGACTGGAGCAACGACATCCGAGGAGGGAAAGGCAAAGAGAGAGGAAGAGGAGGAGGAGGAAGGGTTGTGTTTTCACCTGAGTCCTGCTGTCTGTCTAATGATCTCTGAGAAGTTCCAAACATTTAAAAAATCATGCTTCATTAGACAACGTGGCGATCAACGGAAACATCAAAAACATGCGACTTGGTGAGGATGAAGGCAGGCATGAGGAGCAGAGTGGCTCAGGCAGGCAGACATCACCAACAGAGCACAGAAGATGACAGGACACAGATGGAGCACAGCAGCACTGATGGTGTTAGCAAGCAGACCGAGACGGCTTAAACAAAGTCCGGGCGCTGCGGGGACTCAACATGGCTCTCTACTAAACAATCACAGGTACGGAAGAAGATTAGGGCCACTAAAAAATAGTAACTCTGAATTTAATGTCAGAATTAAATTCAGGATTCTGAAAGAAACTCTGAATTATGAGATTAAATTCAAAATTATGAGAAAAAAGTTAGAATTATAAGATTAAAATCATATTTCTGAGCTTAAATTCAGAATTCTGAAAAAAGGCAATTTTGAAAAAAATCAGAATTCTAAAAAAAAATTCTGAGTTTTATATTATTTAAGATTAAATTCTGAGATTAAAGCCAGAATTCCTTTTTTCCAGTGATCCTAATCTTCTCCTGTACAGAGGAGACTCTTGTTAAAAATTATTTTCTTCCTCTTAGAGAAAATGTCGATCAGAAATGTGCAAACGTTGCTCCATGCTTTAAAGATAGTGCAGCTTGTTTTTTTTTAATGTTTTTGCACTTTCAGCTCAAATCCAGATGTAAAATTACAAAATAAAAGCTGCTTTAATGAGAATAAAGCTTCAATAGTTAGGACACTCAGTCCGTTTGAACAACCGTCTCATAATTTCATGCTGATGCGTTAAAAAGACGAACCATGAGAGCGAATCAGGATGCAACTGAACGAAAACAAAGATGGCGTCGTTAATGAAATCTCTGACTTTCTGCTGATTATGGAAGCACAGAAACATGCATGGCCTCCTTCTCCCCGCCCCCCAGCCTCCACCACCAATCATTATCAGCGTGAGCCCTCCACCAGCCAATCAAATCGCCCGGCCACTCTGCAGCCCTCAGGAACCTGCAGCCACGAAGAGGAGAGAAACCGTTATAAACAAACGCACTTAAAAACTTCAACACAGAGAGAAAATTGTGTTTAACATGAAAAATTTAAACTTTCAGAGAAACTTAAGTTTTCTGCAACACTAGCTGCGTTTCCATTAACCAGATGAATGCACAATTTGACATTTCGAAAATAAATTTGCTTCATAGAAACACGCCAAATTTAAAAAAAAAAAAAATCATTATTTGAACAAAAGGTTTTGTGCTAAAATGAGGTGTTTTAAGGAAATTAATGTATTTCTTAAACCGCAAAGGAAAAACTTTTTCGTAAACGAGTCCCATGATCAACATAAGGATGTTACTACTGCCGGAAACCACAAAGACGACGACAACAGGAAGTGGCAGGAGGATAATTTTTAATGAATTATTGTGTGAACAAACTTGTTCACTTGGGAATTTAATTGCGTTTCTTATTTAAACACTTTACTTGTGAAATTGTGTTTTTTTTTTTCCAATATTTGCTGAATATCAACAGTTTTGCACACATTTGTAATGGAAACGCAGCTGCAGCTAGGTTGTCACAAACTAAAGCACCACATCTTCTTTCAAGTATTTTAATTTGTTTATGCCAAACAGACAATAAAAGCTTGGATTTGGAACAAACCAAAAAGAAACACACAGCAGAATAAAATCTGAATTATTGAAATAATCCTGCAAACTTCATACAAACATCCTTCTTACTGAACATGAAACCAGATCCTAAAAGACGGCCATGTTGCTTTTCTTCCTTCCACCGAATCCCCACCAAACCACCAGGCTAAATCCTCACATTTGCTCATTTTATGCACAAACTGAACTGTGAACTCTGCAGAAAACAAGGAAATGTTCATTTGTGCAGCAACTTCTATCAAGAAACTTTAAGAATCAGAATTTTGTACAATTATTAATAAACGCTAAGAGAAAGTACCTAAAGTTTTTAAATGTTGGTAATAATAATAACTATTGAAGAGAAAGCATGAGGTCAGAACGAGGCTGCACAAAACTCTGCAAATCTAAAAAAGATAAAATAAACTTTCCTGAAACTCTGCAGGTGTAAGCAGCTCAGTTTGTGGTGGGAATTGTTTGCAGGAAGAAAAGCATAAAAAGTCATCTTAATATTTTACTTCTTAAAAAACTGCATGAAATGAACTTGTGTGAATAAAAACTGCATTAATGAAGACAAACCGGCAGGATGGCACAGATAACAAAATAGTGCAAAAATGCACAAAAAAACACAAAGAGAGCTTAAAATCAGGGAACTTGATTGTTTCATCCAAAAAATAAAATAAAAAGTTTCTAATATATTACATAACGTTATCTCAAATAATCTGATTGATACTGAGCTCAGCAGGTTTGTCCCGTTTGTCCCTCCCAGCACCGGTCCAGGGGGACGGACGGCGTTTGGATGCTGCGGCGCCACGCTGACGCTAGAAGGCAAACATGGAGGCAACGACAGACAGGAGGCGCCGGCGCCTCAGATGTACGTCACGGCACCTTTGCTGTTTTTCTCGATGGTGATTTCTACGTAGGAAGTGGGAATGTAGCCTTCCTCGCCACTCTGCTTCCTGGCCCGCGTCCAGCCGTCGCCTTTGTCCTCTTCGATGATGTACAGCACCTGCAACAAAAACCCCAACATGGCCGCTATGAGCAGTGAAACGTAAACAAGGCGTCCAGTTTGAACCCAACTGGTTTTCAAACTTGCAACTGGAATAAAGTAAATTATCCCAGAGTTTGATTCATAATCTGATCAGTTATTCGGTACTTGAGTCAACTTTTTACCAAATACTTTTTACTTTTACTAGAGTAAAGATATGTTCAGTTTAAATTTTGGGAACTTTATCTGCCTCTGGATCTCATTCCCACCCTTGAGGTAAATAATTTAAAACAAGTCTTGAAATAAATGTGCTTTTGCAGGTCACTTTAATTCTCTGAAGGCTAAAACGTGGCATGCATGTTGTTTTACAGAAGGCCACATGATGGCGCCATTGCTTCACAAAGCAGAGAACTGATGAACGTTACCTCATCCTCTGCCATCGTCAGAGTCCCCTCATTCTGACCTGCAAAACAAAGAAACGTCATCAGAAAAAATGCTGCTTACATTTACAAACGTTCATCTTTAAAAACTCAAAAGTCTGAAAAACCCCAGTTATTTTTGACTGATTCTGTCCAAAACCAGGTGTGTCTAAAAGCAAACTTTGCAATAAGGGTAAAAATATGACCAATCATTTCCTTACAGTAGAAAATGTATTTGCCTTTTTAGAACCAAACTTTTATAAAAAGCAAAGTTGAGAAACAACTTTGTGGTTGTAAATCAGCTTTTATTTAATTTATTAAACTTGGTGCATATGAAAATAACTCAAATATTTTTCTTTTGAAAATCAGATTATATTTCTTTCAGTACAGAAAATGTGTAAAATTATTTGAAAGTTTGGGATTTACAATGAATAACAACACTTTTGTACCAAAAAAATAAAAAACTAAAAATGAATAAAATCTTTAATTGCTTGTTTTTATTTTAATCTTTCTATTATTATCATTTACTTTGATTTTATTTTGAACCACGTGACAAAAATAATCATATTGTAAGCTACAGATATTATAATCATATTATTTGCCCTTATATCAGCTATATTTGGTAAATGAAATAAAACAATCTTCTTACTCCAGTTGTATCTTTCACTCACTATCAAAGTGAAATAAAGTCAGAGAGCAAATAAACACGCTACAATTCACCATTTTAGAGTCAAACTTAGCTTAGCTTAGCCTTAGCTTATCCTGGGCAAATTGAGCAAACAGAAAATGTCCAAATAAAATACAAATAAAAATTATCGTTCTTAAACATAAACAGACTGTAACTTACCAGTTCTATAGAGTGGTAACTCTCATAAAAACACAAAACTACCTACAAACCACCAGGCCTGTAACGATAACAAATTTTACTGAGCGATTAATTGTCTAAAAATTATTGCAATAAACGATAATATTGTTTCAAGACCAGTTGACCCTGATTTAATGGAAATGATGTAATAATGCCTGCTATTTCCTGCCATAGATAGATACACTTTAATTTGAAAAGAACACATAACACTGGAACCAAAAGAGTGCAGATTATGGAGTGTGTATTGGCCTTCAGTAATCACTAGATTTAAACAGAGAAGACGGGAACATCCCACTACCTGACACTACATGACAATCTCAGATCGTTGGCCGATCTAACCGATCATCCTGCAGTGTGTGGTGAGTTAGGGTAGACTGTCGTGGCCGCTCTAATCTAAATCAGAGGTTTTCCCTGACTGGGAGCGTAACGCTGAATGTGACAGGTAGCCAATCAGAATGCCGGATTCTCCTCCTG
>NW_015118216.1:5412-9648 GCF_001443285.1 Poecilia latipinna | reverse complement strand
AGTAGTTATTGTTTAAAAAGTGTTGCGCCTTTCTGTGTTAGTTGCCAGAGGAACAAAGTAACACCTTCATGAGCTCAGAGGTTCAAACTGACAAAAAACAAGGATGGATGCTCTCTGCTAAAATATTTCTTGCCGTTCAAAGTATTCTTAAAAGACTGTCTGTTAATCTGCAGTTCATGTGACAAAACCAGCCGAGGAGATGAAAAGTTAAAACTTGAGTTAAAATGTTCTTTTAACTTGAGTTGAAACTCAAGTTAGAATGTTAAGTTTTAACATTTTAACAACCTCAAGCTGGGTAACCCCTAGATCACTAGGTCTTCTTAAAAGGTAGTGTTGGTTTGCAATAAAAAAAATCAGACAAGATCTAGAAATTGAAGAGCTCTGAATTTTTTTCCTTTATGTAGTTCTTAAGAAACATTTCACTCCAGCATCGCAGCATGACATGAATTCAACCCACAGGAGGGAGAGTCTCCCTCTGCTCTAAACCACCTGGCTTTTAAAGGATTGGCTCCTACCAGGACTAATTAAGGGGTAGAGACAACATTTACATTTCAAGATAGAAAAAAAAGTCACATTTGTACTAAACTATATTCCTACACAGCAAATTCAAAAGTGTTAAATGTTTTGGTGTTAGTAGACTTTGTGCAAAAGCAGTTAATTTTACACTTATAGAGTCCCATTCTGTTTATGTAAGTCTGGGGTGTATATTATTAGTAGTTAAAATCCAGTGTTAAAACAAAGTGTTTCCGTATCAAATCTAGAGGTGTTAAAATGGAATCAGTAACTCTTGACTTCTTAACTCTGAACTCCTACAGCGGCTCTAACACTGAAGGAGTTAATTCACTGACTCCACCCCCAGAATCACAGATTCCCACCGAAGCAAAGCGACAGAAGCCAAGTCATTTCAGGACTATTTACTTTCCACTTGTCTGAGGTGTTTACCACGCTTGGTAAGTCATTTTTTTCTGAGATGGTTTATAACTATTATTTTGAGTTGAGCTCAACCTGTATGATAGACGTCACGTTCGCCACACGGCTCGGTGTTAGCATATTTAGCTTAGCATGCCGAATGTTAGCGGAGTATAAATGTTGGAAAAATATCGAGCCGGTGAAGATTTAATCAAATTACTGGCTAACTTGAACAGATCCGTAATAATCTGGAGTATGTTTTTTTGTGATGTTGAACGTTTACATGCATATTGGTCAGATTTATCAACCTTTCTGATCGATTTTTTTCCTTTGAAAAAATGTAAAAGGCTTTTTCACGTTGAAAGCATTATTCCCGCTGTTGTTTCTTCTTATATACGTTTTGCAGAATGTTTTAATTTTTTATTGCCTTTTTGTATATATTAGAACCAGTTTGGTTGAGGATGAATCTCCAGTCTCAGCCTAACCTCCCCCTCCCGATCCTTCCAAGAATTCTTTGAAGATTCAAGCTCCAGAAATTATGTAAGTGTTAATATCACTGAAACCCTACATCTCTGTAATTGAGGCTTGTTGTTAGAGTTGCAGAAAAAATGTATTCCTTCGTTCCATTCCTCATTGTTATGTTTTTTGTTTGCCATGATCCAGAGACCGATGCAGTAGAGGAGCATGTTGGCGTCTCCAGCCAAACTTTATGAACAGCCCAACAACCTGAAGACAATCTGTTAGTGAGTGGACATCTCTCTGGTGGAGTGCAGAGAGGAACTTTCTCTTATCAACAGAAACATAAACTGGATAAGAAATGATGGATCTGAATATCAGGTTGGTCTGTTATGTAATGTACATATCTGGCAATCTACCTGTTAAAAGAAAATGTACTCTATCATATTACATGAACTGCATGCATTGATACAGGCTTTACTTTCTCCACCTTGTACTTTGAACAATTTCATGCATATTGTATTGAAGAAAAATGTATTAAGCATGCTGCATTTTGTATTGCACTGCTGATGTCAGACCTTTTAAAAAGCAATATGTGAATGAAAGTGATGTGAAACATGCACATTATTCCACGTTGTAATATGTTTTGTAATTATGGTGCATATTTTTAAATAAATGCATTTGAGAAAATCATTGCCTCTTTATTATTAAATGTTTATTTTCCAAAGAATTTTTAAAAGTTCATCACAATAAAGTACCTATTTAATATTAATTACAAATAACTCTTCTGAAGTTAAAAAAAAACTCTGTGAGAGTTAATATTAAGATCTAACACTGAATTAGTGTTAGTAAAATAGTTAAATGATTAACTCCAGCAGATTTGATATTTGACACTTTATTAGAGTTAAGGTACCAACTCTTCAAAAAGAGTTAAATTAACACTTTCTGGTGTGGACCCATATAGACACTTAAAGTGTTGAAATCAAATCTGACAGTGTTAATCTGGGCCTCCTGGATTTGCTGTGTAGAAAAATATTTACATAATTACAACTAACACTAAGAACTTTAAAATTAAAAGAAAAACAATCTGGGCCCAACAAAACCCAAAAACATCTCCCCTCCTTCTCAATGAATTTCCCTAGTGAAGCTGATTGAAAACACCAGGTCCTTGTCAGCGCTGCTCATGCGCACGCTTCCATGGCAACACATGACCAAGTGACCTTAAAGAGGAGAGAGAATGATTAAAACAAAAATATTAAATAAAGCAAGTTACTTCCTCCAAACAAGAAATGCATTTACCAGATAACTTAGAATATAGAAGTACAAAAACAACACCTATTAGGGAGGGGGTAAATCCCTCACAGGTTGAGTCTCTGAGAACAGTTCTTAAAGATATAGTCAGTGTTTTCAGCAAAGTTGAGCTGACTGTCCAGGAATTACCTGAGGTATTTAAAATTTGCCACGGTTTCAACAGGTTGGCCATCAAGTAAAACTGGAATCACTTTCAGTTCTTGTTTATCTAATTTAATTAGCTCTACTTCCTTAAGAAAATGAAAAGGTATGTTCTTTTGTGAGGAATTTATCTTTTACTGTTCCAGTAATGCCAGAATTAATAATAAATAATGAAGACTTTGTGGTATTTTGATTTAGTAATGTAATTAGATTAGTTGTGTTACCACCCCCACGCCACTACAGGCAGCAGTAGATTCCAAAAAATGCGACTCAGGAGCAGATTTAGAAGTACGCCGAAAACTACAGAATTTGTTAAAAACTGTGAGCTGCGCTTAAGTAAATAAGAGAGAGAAGTTCAAAAACATACTGAGAGTGAAAATCCTTCTTAAAAATAAAGATATATCACAAATTTCAAAAGAAATTAAAAACGGAATGCCGCGGATAATATAGGAAATAGCGCCCCCTTCACTTCCGGAGTGCAATGGTCCCAATTTCAAATAAGGTATGAGACTGACAGTGGTCCCCTGTCCCTTTCTGTTTGCTGCAGCGACGTGTACTTGGCGGCAACCATAGACATAATATAAGAATAGATGCCTCATGGACCGCTCTCGCCTATTGTCGCTGACGAGATTTAGGGTGGCCATCTTGGAAGGGTCGACCACTCCACACAGCGTTGTATGTCTAGCAGGCACAATCACAGACATATCAGGGGATTTAATCGATCATAACACGCTTTTTTGTTACTGGAAACCATATTCAAACGTCTGTCAAAGCTACATTTATAAACAATTGTATTTTTTAATTGCACTGATACATAGTTCAGCATATTTAAATACGCTTAGTGGGGAAAACCATAGAATAGGAATAGAATATTCTGATATTGATGTATGATGAGCATTTTACAAACCACACAGCCGTTCATAATTTAATAAATTATTTAGTAATATCAATACATATTTATATACATATACAAACACAAATAAATTATTAATAATGACACAGATTAATAATGATTAATTCTGAATAATACATATTAGATGCATGTTTATATGTATAGATACATATAAACATGTACAGCCTAATAATATATATATTACCTGTCGGCTGTTTTCCAGCCGAAGATTTCTAGCTTCAGAATGATTCAGCAGCTGAGATTGACTCCAAAATCTGATGAGATTCATCCGTGCTGCAGTGAATCCGTCTCTCTTTAAAGGTATTTCCCCTCTTCTTCCTCACATCGTGTCTTTAGGAAACCTTAAAAACAAAAACGGAAGATTTGGGAGCCATCTTACTTTTGACAGAGTGAAAGAATTACACATAAATAATAGTCTTTACCACCTGTGTAAACTTTGCTAGTGAATGTTATAACACATAATATAAGTTTTATAATATGTGTTATATTAGATCGGAAGAGCACAC
>NW_015118216.1:0-1824 GCF_001443285.1 Poecilia latipinna | reverse complement strand
GCTGAGATTGACTCCAAAATCTGATGAGATTCATCCGTGCTGCAGTGAATCCGTCTCTCTTTAAAGATATCTCCCTCTCCTTCCTCACATCGTGTCTTTAGGAAACCTTAAAAACAAAAACGGAAGATTTGGGAGCCATCTTACTTTTGACAGAGTGAAAGAATTACACATAAATAATAGTCTTTACCACCTGTGTAAACTTGAGAAACAGCAGGCGCAAGTCATGACACCGCGCCTACCGTGGCACTTCCGGTGGCAGGTGTCACGGCTGCCACTATTTTCGGGGCTAGCTGTCAGTGTTGTCACTGACTTCGGCACCTCATACTGGCATTTCCGCTGACACCTGCCATTATGCGTCACAAGTGCCACTGTTTTCAGGGCTAGCTGTCAGTGTTGCCACTGTCTTCGGCACCTTCCAAGGGTTGCCACAACCTCATACTGGCACCTCCCACGCCTCACGGACTGCTCTCACCTATTGTCGCTGACAAGATTTAGGGCGGCCATCTTGGAGTGGTCGACCGCTCCACTCAGCGTTATACGTTTGGCAGGCACAATGACGTATTTGCGCATTTAATCTTTCATAACACACTGTTTTGTTATTGGAAACCTTATACAAGCAGCTACATTTCTAAACAATTGTATTTTTAAAGTATTTTTTAATTGTGTTATACATAGTTCAGCATATTTAAATATGCTTAGTGGGGAAAACAATAGAATAGGAATAGAATATTATTTGGTGACAGCTTCTGTGTCAGATTTAATATGAATGAATTTATAATTCAAGAAAACACCGGTGGATCTGGCACAAAGTATTGCATTTCCTCTTAAGTGTTGTGTTCCCTCAAAAAAGCAAATACACTCTGAACTATTTTGGATACAGTCTCAAATTTCAGTTTCCAATAAAGAGCCTCAGTGAAAACATGTCAACAGCTGCCGTAAGGTGCCACTTGTGGCACGGGCTTCCGGATAAGGTGCCACTTGTGCCACCTTACCACCGAGTAAGGTGGCCACTTATTTATATTTGTTTGAACAAAAGTTATTCATATGCTACATTCTATCTGAAACAGACAGAATGAGGCACCCATGGCCATGGGCTGCTGTGCCACCTTTTCCAGTGCTGCCTTACTACCGGGAAAGGTGGCACAAGTAAGGTGGCACAAGTGGCCATGGGTGCCACGGGCTGCTGTGACCTCATTCTATCTTCTTCAGATAGAATGTAGCATATGAATAACTTTAGTTCAAACAAATAGAAATAAAATATATCTTAATTAAAACATAATTCTTATACATATTTAAATATACAGCCGGTGTTCCAACTTAGAGAAAGACAACACCTGCACTGAATGCATGTCAGATGGGACCTCTTCTGCAACAGCTGATAATAGCTACCACTAGGTGTCACTACAACTGACACTAGGTGGCCATGGTATGTCAGTGCTGACAAGCTCCTGTCAGTTCCGAATTATAATTATTTTCATACAATTACCTTAATATAATGCTATTGATTATTAAACTGGGTAAGTTCACTAATATTGACTTATTAGTTAACAGTGGCAGTGGCAACATGAGATATTGACAATTCCAGAGTGACATTATGTTCAGCATGGTTCCATGACAGCGCATAGGATGTCATAACTTTAAGTGTTTTATTTAAGATAATGCAATTTTTCAAAAAACATGTTATCGTAATTTTCCAAAAATGCCTGTTAACCAGTTTTAAAGAGTTATTGCTTGTTATTATTTAATAAATTTAATCTGCTATTTTTCATTATTTGTCCAGTTTATTACAGATTTGTGTGGCATACATGAAGGTTGCTTCTCTGT
>NW_015118215.1:7612-9651 GCF_001443285.1 Poecilia latipinna | reverse complement strand
TCTGAATCAGTCAGCACAGCGCTTTGGCCTAAAACTGCCTGACAAATCCAGACAAAATGTTTCTATGTTTATAACAATTCAATAAAGGCAACGAGGAAATACACACCAGATTCCAAAAAAGTTGGGACACTAAACAAATTGTGAATAAAAACTGAATGCAATGATGTGAAGATGGAAAATGTCAATATTTTATTCGTAATAGAACATAGATGGCAAATCAAAAGTTTAATCTGAGTAAATGTAACATTTTAAAGCTCGTGATCTCCGGGCCCTTAAACGTCACTGCACCTCAAATAGGAATGCCACTGTCTAGTAAATAAGAGCCTGGGCTCAGGAATACTTCCAGAAAGCATCGTCAGTGAACACAATCCACCGTGCCATCCGCCGCTGCCAGCTGAAACTCTACAGTGCAAAGAGGAAGCCATTTCTAAGCAGCTCCACAAGCTCAGCCGTTTGCACTGGGCCAGGAGTCATTTAAAATGGAGTGAGGCAAAATGGACGACTGTTCTGTGGTCAGATGAGTCACGATTTGAAGTTCTTTATGGAACACTGGGACGCCATGTCATCCGGACCAGAGAGGACAAGGATAACCCAAGTTGTTAACGCTCCATTCAGAAGCTGCATCACTGATGGTATGTGGTTGCATGAGTGCTTGTGGCCTGGGCAGCTTGCATGTCTGGAAAGGCACCATTAATGCAGAGAACTATGTTCAGGTTCTAGAACAACATATGCTCCCATCTAGACGTCATCTCTTTCAGGGAAGACCCTGCATTTTTCAACAAGATAATGCCAGACCACATTCTGCAGCAATCACAACATCATGGCTACGTAGGAGAAGGATCCAGGTACTGAAATGTCCAGCCTGCAGTCCAGATCTTTCACCTATAGAGAACATTTGGCGCATCATAAAGAGGAAGATGCGACAAAGAAGGCCCAAGACGATTGAACAGTTAGAGGCCTGTATTAGACATGAATGGAGAGCATTCCTATTTCTAAACTTGAGACACTGGTCTCCTCTGTCCCCAGACGTCTGAGTGTTGTAAGATGAAGGGGAGATGCCACACAGTGGTAAAAATGGCCTTGTCCCAACTTTTTTGGGATTTGTTGACATCATGAAATTTTGAAACAACATATTTTTCCCTTAAAATGATACATTCTCTCAGTTTAAACTTTTAAACTGTGATTTGTGCTCTATTGTGAATAAAATATTACATGTTGGCACCTCCACATCATTGCATTTAGTTTTCATTCACAATTTGTTTAGTGTCCCAACTTTTTTGGAATCCAGTTTGTAATTTGCATGTTATTTTTATTATTATTATTATCCTAATGCCAGAATTAATAATAAATAAATACTTTGTGGCATTTTGATTTAGTAATGTAATTATATTAGTTGTGTTACCAACCCATGCCACTAGAGGCAGTAGAAGGCCCAAAAAGATGCGACTAAGGAGCAGATTTAGAAGTACGGCGAAAACTAAACAATTTATTTAAAACTGTGATGTGCGCTGAAGTAAATAAAAGAGAGAAGTTCAAATACATGCCAACAGTGAAAATTCTTCTTAAAATGAAGATATATCACAGATTTAAAAAGAAATTTAGCGCCCCCTTCACTGGGCCAGGACCCCTTGACCTCGTTAGCTGCCCTGACTAATGCCTAAAGAAAATACGAGGTAGAAATCTTAACATTTTGAAAATAATTTTATTGAAACCACTGATATTGAAAGACCAACATTTTTGTAATATATAATAAACAATTTGATCATACATGACCTACTTCAGGACTTTTTAATGACGCAGAAAACAGGCAATAGCAACAAGGACCAACGACATGAACCAACGACAAGGACCAACGACATGAACCAACAGCATGGACCAACGACGTTCATCACATATGCAGCGAACGCATATGCAACATAGACATATGCAACATCTACATATGCATCATCTACATGCAACATAGACCAACGACACATAGCAACGACACATCTGCACATATGACTTCTACTTATTTTTGATACAAATGGAACCCCATACAT
>NW_015118215.1:0-2811 GCF_001443285.1 Poecilia latipinna | reverse complement strand
CGGAACACTCAATTATTACAGAGGAGGGCTGAGCTGGCATTTAGAACTACTTGCTGTTTTAGGCAATATATGGTTGGATTAACCAAACCACTGTTACACATTGAATCAGTGTGGTTATTAATGTGAAGCTTACTGAAAGTTTCAAAATAAAAGGCTGCATATCCCTCTCACTTTAGTGCACCGCCATAGGCGGTGCAGTAATATTAAGCTTTGTTTAATGTTTTTTTTTTTTTGTTTGTTTTTTTTGTCAGGATAGTGAGAAAAAAACCCTAATGTTTGTGCTAATTAACATTAGCAGAAACATTAACATTTCCTCATAAAGATAGAAATCCTTCTCCACCTTTCTGTCTCACACACACAGGGCAGTTGGCTGAGCATTCATCGCTATAGCAACAGAACACAGAGAAAGGCAGAGCTGCTGGTTTGGACTACAAACCAGCAGCCATAACTGCCATAGCTGTCTATGGCCAAGACTCAGTTAAATGAGAGGCCTGAGCAGCATGTCAGAACTACAACATGGCGGAACTGTTTGTTACTATAGAGGAGGACTTAGCTGGTATTATAAACTACTTGTGCTTTGAGCATTATATAACTGATTTAACCTAATCACTATTACACATGAAATTAGTGTGGCCATTTCAAATGAAGCTTTTGAAAAATTTCAAAATAAAAGCCTTGACAATTTTTATATCATGTAATTGCTCTTTTTTGCATTAGATAACTTTTTAAGAAATGCACTGTAACACATGAGATTAGTGTTGCCATTTCAAATGAAGCTTACTGAACGTTTCAAAATAGAAGCCTCATTAATACCCTCCGGTAGGTGCACTGCCGCAGGCGGTGCAATTACATTAGCTTTAATAATCTTTTTCCCTCGAGTTAGTGCACCGCCATAGACGGTGCAATAATATGAGCCTTTATTAGCATTTTCTCTCAAGTTATGGCACTGGCTTGCGCAAGCCAGTGAAATGCTAATGCAGAATATCAGAACATGGTGGAACACTCATTACAGAGGAGGGCTGAGCTGGCATTTAGAACTACTTGCCGTTTTGGGCATTTTATAGCTGGATTAACCTGTTAGAGATTGGAGTAATGTGGAAAATTTAAAATGAAGCTTACTGAAAGTTTCAAAATAAAAGCCTTGACATTTTTCACATCAGGTAATTGCTCTTTTGGGCTTTTTTGTGACTGGTTTAAACAAACTACTGTTACATATTGAATTGGTGTGGTAATTAAAATGAAGCTTACTGACAGTTTCAAAATAAAAGCCTGCATATTCCTCTCATGTTAGTGAGAGGAATGTGCAGGCTTTTATTAATAAACACATTTTACTATTATAAAACACGGCAAACTAATGGTGGTAGAGGGCCGCACTGGGTTAACTCGGGAAATTTCATCTGTCTATATATCAATCAACTCCAAACCTCTTCTTTGTTCTGTCACAATTATTGATTTATTTAATTTTGTTTATCATGCTCGAAACTTTGCGAGGACTGACCACCCTCTCATTCGCTTCCTCATACACACAAAGTTTGTGTATGATTCCCATTCATACTCATTACAGTTGATAGGTACTTTTTCTCGAACCTATATAAAAGAACCACAGACAACGTATGTGAATTTTATAGCCAAGCTTTTGCAAAAGGAGAAGTCTCCATCAACAGCTTCTCCAAGCCGTTCACAGAGAGTACTGGTCTGCTTCCACGTGAGCTCCTGTTTTATTGTCCAAGCAGAACAGCCAAAAGGGGCAGTCAGGAAGAACAACAAAGGTCATAATACTTCTAACCTAAACAAACCAGCCAGGTGTGATATCTGATCTACGGTCTGAGCCCAGTTCAGCTCTAGGTCAAACTATACAAGAGACAAAATACGACTGCTCACAGGCAGTTAGGAGGTATTCTGGTTGATAAGGATTTAAGGTCTGAGAAACACAGAGTTAACTGTCTCACATGAAGATGAAACAGACAGTCCTGACCTCCAGGTCAGTTTATACACACATAAGGAAGAGAACACTTTAATCTAAACATTACAACGATCTATAGACTGAATGTGAACTAAAGTAATAACATAATGATAATACCGAAAATTCTCTAACAACAGTCACGCCCACATCGACACACCCACCACCCAGGTGTCAAAGCCGCATGCTTCTGTGGCTTTGACACCTGGGTCATATCAATAAATATATTATTCATATGGCTCTTACAGAGCCTCAGTGAAAACGTTTTTTTTATTATTAAAAATATAGGATTCTACTTTGTGTCAAATTTTAATTAATCGAGTTTGATGGATTAAAATGCCTCGCCCAAATCAAAATCGATGTTATCGCACACAAACATCTGTTTATTTGCGTCATAAAATGCTTATCGCACACAAACACCTCCACCCCCAAATGCTTTTATCTTCCTGCTCCTGGCAGATGCCCCAGCCCACTTTTATGAGCTTCTGTTTGAATCAGCCAATAGAGATAAAGGGGTGGGATTTCTGTTTTTCTGCTTTAAATAATTTTCAGAGGCCCTGTCATTCTACTTGTTGCATTTGGTAGAGGAAGATCCACTTTGCTCTAACATAAAACAAACAAACAAAAAAAATGGTTTGCATTAAAAGAGAAAAGCCTCAAAAGAGAAGACAGCAAGAAGCTAATCAACTAGCATGTAGCTCATCTGCTCCAACCTCACAGACTACAGATGGACAAACCATCACGAGGCCCTGCTCCATGGCTGATGCTCCACCCTCTACACTTCTGGATACAAATCTGGTCTTACCTTCATCAGCAGCGTTCGAATCCTCGATTCCCACCTTCCAGGACTC
>NW_015118214.1:8918-9653 GCF_001443285.1 Poecilia latipinna | reverse complement strand
CCTTAGGCTAGCCTGGGTCTTCATGTGGCTAAACTTGCCAAAGCAAAGAACACAAGCATTGTGTCGCATCAGCCAAGTCGCTAAATAATGCACATGAAGGATAACTTTGACTAATATATTATATTAGTCAAAGAGACTAATATATATATTAGCTTTTAATTTGCTAGATTAAAATTGGAGGGGGGGAAACAATTTGCCTGTCTTTAATATTAAGGGCTAACGTTACAGTAATTGTGTTTAATAACTTACAGCAAGGTAGGATTGGCTAGAATTGCTTATAGCTAACATTACAGAGAAAGAGAACATAGTCAATGTTATTTTCTCAAAGAAAATGTAAAGTTAATAAGACACATACCTCATATGTATTAGGTATCAAACTTCGGCTTCTTTTTAAACAGGAGGTCTGGCCGTTAGAACTTGTGTTAGGTTTGCGCCACAATATGGAAGATTTCTTCACCAACAAACTGCACGCCTGTTCGTGCTCTGCTGCCTCTTACTGGTGGAGATGGTGTATTGCACTACTTGGCCCTTGTGTTTAGAAATGGGGTCCATACCAACCGACCCTAAACACGTAAAACTTTTATCATTTGCCACAGTTCTCTACGTTTGCCTCAGTCCTCGCACGCATAAGGGTCAAAACAGCCTTAAATAATGTTTCAAATGCTAAGTTCATAAGTGCTTTGTAGACATCTTGCTGTAAAACTTTAGGATCGATTAAATAAAGAAAATTAAGAC
>NW_015118214.1:0-4924 GCF_001443285.1 Poecilia latipinna | reverse complement strand
TCCATGACAGGTGTTATGTCATGTTTATGACAGTGTCATGACAGTCTTATTCAACCCCCTTCAAATAAAGTGTTACCGATAAAGTTTACATGGCACTAGCCCCTTTTTTATGAAGCTATTCTCTTGGGTACCAAGCTTGTCAAGTTGGGATAAAAATTGAACGTCAGAAGACTGTTGGCCAGTGATAGGCTAGGGGACAGATTCACTGGTCGCTTTAAGAGGGCAACTCCTTTACAATAACCCAACCAGCCATTTGTAAAAACTCACAGCAGCACTACTGAGCGTATTTGGAAATCATAAGGACAATGGCATTGTTATATGTTATGTACAGAGGACGTTGCTCTACTTTTCGGACTTCACTATATAACGAACCCACCGACAAGAACTGATACTCAATTGTAAAGGAAAACCACCCAAACTCTGTAGAGTTGAACCGAGTTGAGCTCTACTTGAAAAGGGATGTTGGGTAACAATAAATCTGCTGTCAAGTCTAAACAGGAAAACTTTTCCAAACAGTGTAACCGTCCCACAGTAGACCAGGATTCAGGGCCGAAGACATTGATAAATTAATACTTTACATGTCTGGCTATGTCTAATTTCTAATTCACTTGTCAATCAAAATTAATGTGAATTTAAAGACTTTGCATATTATGTCACATATTGGTGTTTGATAAGCATTGTGATTAATCTAGATTAAAAAGAAAGTATTTAATTTGCTTTTCCTATTGGCTGTTGGGACTATTATGATTTGAAATATTAACATTGTTCAAAACTAAAGAGTTTTTTCACAGATCAGTTGTTCACCTCTTGCTCAAAATAAGGTTTACAAAATGTTTGTGAAAATACAATGGTAGACATTTCATTGCTTCTTTTACATTGTAACACACTTAAAAATAGACAGGAAATGGTGCAATCAAATCAACACCAACATTTTTGAAAACATATTTATCATTAAAATCTTAATTGCACTTGTGAAAAAACTTTATTCTCAGATTCCCCAAAATATTTCTCTTGTGTATCATATTTATAACCCAGATGTATCACCATCCTGTTATTTTCTTACAGGTACACTGCTTGCCATTTGTGTTTCACATTATCTAAGGTATTTTAAATCAATAAGCATTTTAATGCCAAATAATAGTTAACCACACTTTAACATTTTTATTCCTATAATTCCCTTCATGCGTACATAGCGTCACTTTTTTAATACAGCAAAGACCCTCCTAACCTTTTCTTTTTGCTTTACCCCTCCCTTGGTGGGAAGCTTGGAGCTTTGACATGCCAGTCATCATTTACAGTAATATAGTGTAAAATCGATCTCACTGAGAACCCTGCTGGAACAGTAAATTTGGGAGGGTGCTACAGATTAATTTTAAGGTCCTTTTGGCGAAACATATGGTCTATCTGAAATGGGCTGAACACATGAAGGAGTAATATTACATTGTAATTCATCATGTGACTGTTTTCTCCACTCCCCTTATGTCTGCGACATACATTTATTGAAGGGACAAGACAGAAATAAACATCAAATGGTGACCTGGCTCAATCAATCCCTTTGTTCGTTCAAATAATTCTGCCCTGAAGAGCAGCGCAGAGGCAAAGTACGCAAAAGCGGGGAGTTGCCAAGCAGAGAGGCAAGAAAGATTTCTGAGCAGACCCTGACTGATGGATATGGAAGTTATTACGTTACAGGGAATATGTGTCATTTGTTGCCTGGTGCTTGTCTCTTGTTTCTTTTATGGCAGTGACTGCTTCGCAGTTGCATGAGCAGACAGCATCCATAGATTCTCCTTAAATATGTAAAGTGCATACACAAAGAATCACTAGATTTAACCCTTGGTTAAAGAAAAAAAATGTCAAGCTTGTTTCAGTGCAGAAAGGACACAGCTGGGTAGAGGCTAGTTTTGAAGGTCTCCTAGAGCACATTTTCTGTACTTGACATGACAAAAGTCCAAAGTTGCAGTCTGTTGGGCCTTAAACAAGTTCTGGAGTTTCACTCTACTGGGAGACTTGACAGGAATGGGTTTCGTTCTCCTAATCTGAATAATATAGATTTACTACCAGCACTTAAAGGGGCAGTATTATGCATTTTCCAGGTACATATAGTGTCATTTTATAGCACAGTCAAGTAACTGTTACCTTCAGTTGTCATAAAAATGCTATATACATCAAATATGAATTTGCCACAGGAGATTACAGAATTCCTCAAACATGCATGAAAGAATCAAAGCAACACTCCAGGTATGTGGAATAACAGTATAACATTATGTAGAGATAAAAAAAGTGGATTTAAAAACATTTTCAAACAAAACAGTTTCACTCTGCTCTGGAGTCTTGTCAAGCACAGATCTGATTCTTCTAATCTGAATATTATAGATTTACCACAGTCATTTAACACTTAAATAAACATGGTCTTTAGTAAACATTTTTACAGACTTGTTAAAAGACTAAAGCAATGTTGAGGCTGTGGTAAATGGACTTCATTTATTTACCGTTCAGACCAAAGAACTGTAATTCTCAGGTTGATAATCCATATGTATAAAAAGCATCACATAAGCAAAAGCTAGCATTTTTAATGTAGCCAAGAGAGCTACATTAGCATAGTTTGGCTTTTTCATATACATGTAATCCATTTAGTACCAACTTAAGATTTTGGCTGCTGATTATTTGACTTGACAAATGATACCTGACAACTTCATCTGTGCTCCATCTGAAGATGTACAATGTAATTATGTCAGTCTGTTCTTAAGTACTGTGGTTTTCTTGAGGATCCTGATGTTCAACCTCAAAAAAAATAAATTTACTAACCGAATTTACTGTACAACTGAAGTTGAATGGTAAGAAGTGAGACTGAGAGCGCAGATTTTTCAATAAGATATTAATGTCAGTTGCAATTTAGTAACAATCGTTTCCCAAACCAATATGTTGATTTTGAAATTATGCTAAGATTCAGTTTTTTTTTATTATTTCTTCAAGTTGAGCAATTCAGATTCAATCTGAGAAGTGCAAATTTGACTATAATTTATTCAAATTCAGTATATGATGGTACAAATCTCTGAACATACTCTTCCACCAGAAAGCCACAGCTACTATAAAAATCATGACTGACTTTGTGCCAGGTAAGGTAAACAGCTTTACCTTTTTCTCATTTTGTTGAATTAAACAAAGATTAAAAAGCATTTCTATGACTTCTTGTGTTAGACCAACATTAAGAGGTTACGGATTGTGACATAGAAGGAAAAGGATCATTTTTCAACAAAAAATAAATAAATTAGAAAATTTTTGTTTGTTACATATAGAACAATCTTTTTTGTTAGTGTTGCACATGTAGAGCCTGCCACCCCCCACAAGATGTCACACTGGGTGGTCGCCCATATCAGAAACCACCACTTCCTTTCCCTTCACACAACTGATTGACTTTGTGTCAATCTATCACACAAAGTGCAAATAAAACACATTAAGGTTTGCTATAAATTGAAAAAACATGAACAAGTTTGACTATGAAACTTTTTCATGTTTCAGGTGCCATACAGTCCTACCAAGTTCAAACTTTTTTTTTCATGGCCGCAGTTTCCTAACGGCTACTCCCATCGCTGAGACGACCCGAGCTATTCTGTCCTCCTGTTTTTCATAACACCACTTTCTTCGGAGGCTAAACAATAACAGAACGGAGGAACTTTAATAAGCCCCCATCTTAGCCCTGTGCAGCTCTGGGGCTTGTGGCAACAGTAACTGTGTATATTTTTTATTGATGGCTAGCACCTTGGCCCCGTGTTCGCAGCGAAGGAATGGAACAAGAGAGAAACCAGGTCATCTTCTGCACTGTGGAGAAAGTGCCAGAGGCCCCCGCTGACTCACCCAACCAGCATTATTGCATTATTATTGCATTTCTTTCATTACTGCCATCACCTGGCTTTTTGATACCTCTGGCAGGGAGTCGCAGTTCCCTTTGTGTTTATGGCGTAATGGAGAGCCACTCCTCACTACTTCGTATACCATTAAGTACACACTAATACACACTCCTTTTCTACCCTCCTGCTGTTCTGTTATTTTTCCTCAAATTTGCCTTGGAAACACACCAAATCTTTGCACTTATGTTGCTTCAAGGCATAATTTGCTGATTAAAAAGGAACGTCATTCTACAAATGTTTAAACTACATGTTGCTCTGGGGCACTACCTCAGCCTGGGGAAAGATTATTCTTCTTTTACTGCCTATTTCTAAATATTCATTTGTGCCAACGGGTACAAGTTCAAAGGATGGGAGTTTGTTTTTTTTTGCAAAGTTTTATAAGGTCAATAACATTGTAAACAACTGTAATATGTCATTTTATGTTTCAATGACCCCTTGTGTTCTGTTTTGTGTTTTAGGGATGAGCATAAACCTGAGCTGCCACAGTGTCTCTTTGTCTCTCTTCATATATGAGAACCAAACATGTACACACACTTTTAATGACAGTTTTGTCTGTATTATCATGTATATACATGTCAGCATGTCTGTCCTATGTCTTATGAATATCTCTCTTATTCCACTGATTTTTACACCAACATGATTTTCAGATGTTTAGCTCACTGTATTAAATGTGTCTCGCTGTGCTTATGTATCTCTAGACGTCACTAAATTCAGACAGTGATTTCTTTATGCAGCAGTTGTAAGAAATGGTGTCAGTCTTCAGCAGATTGCATGAGATTATAAGTGGTGTGTTGGGCCCTGTTTCACGTCAAGGTTAACTTTTAGTGATCAGGGTACGCTGTGCTGCTGCCATGGAAATGAAAAAAAAAAAAACAACAACAAAAAAATCCCAGCAGTGACGACTAGTGATGAGCTACAGGAGATGTTGGTCTGATACATGTTGCTGTGTTGGGAAAGAAAAAGATAATTTTGGAATGGACTTTCATTGGATTTAATAAAAAGATTTTATGGCA
>NW_015118213.1:8839-9654 GCF_001443285.1 Poecilia latipinna | reverse complement strand
TCTGTTCCCCCTGTGTCAGGAGCGCGCATTGTAGCCAGAGAGATGGATCCAGCGGATCTGACCATTTTCATGGCGCTTCTGATCGATTTCTCGGTAAAAACTACTCATATAATCATGTCAGTGTTGTAACTTTCAGTTTAATCGGCAGCTATCAAAATAAAAATACATACATAAATAAAAGAGGTTCTGTGTGGAGGTCTTTTTACGCTGTTTTGTGTTATTTTAAACGCGAAGAGAATCGATCATTTTTCAGCTTTTGTCTCGTAAGCCTGACAAATAAAAGTCAGTAAACAAACAGGTTTCCAACACGTAGTGTGCATTTATAATTTTTCATTTCTGATACAAGAGGAGGGAAGTTGGCTGATGGCAGGGCACAAAAATAAAGACTTCCTGAAAAGATCAGAGTGTAGACTTTTTGGTAAATCCCGTTCTAATGTAAAATATGACAGATTACTGGATTAAGGAAATGTCTAGTATGCTATCACACATAAAATTTTTGAGAATTTGGAAACAGTTGCTTTTTATTTGCCAAAGTTATTGGGGGAGGAGAGGAGAGAATGGATATTTCAGCAGCCTGAAATAATCTGTTCCCCCTCTATAAAATGGAAATAAATTAATTTACCTGCAAGTCTTTAACTGTGTTGATTCCTCTCATTACTACAGAAACTATTCTGGTTGGTCGAGTTTATGGGACCAGATTTTCAGATCTCCGCGCAGCTGCGCGCATTAACTCTGTTTGACTAAGTGGACAAAGCATCTGATATGGATGATGCATAACCGGAAAAATACTACTACTACTAATAAAATAATATAAA
>NW_015118213.1:0-3974 GCF_001443285.1 Poecilia latipinna | reverse complement strand
CTTTTTTAACTGGGCATTTAGCGCAGCAGAATAGGAGACTATGTGGACTGTTGCTTACACACTATGTGTACTCCGCCCAGGGAGATCACCCTCCTTGTCCATTTTATATCAGGAGTGTGCTGCCTGTGTTATCCAAGAGAATAGCACATGGGATAATTGGAAGTTCTATGAAGATGAAGATCTGATTTCTTGTTCATTTTGTTCATTGTTTCTTGGCGAGTTGATTTTGATTGTTAAATATATTTGCACAGATATCAACATACTATTGAAGGGAAGTAAAATATTTTTTGTTTCCACATAATTATGATGACTTTGAAAATTGTTACTTACAATGTTGATGGAGTAAATCACGTTATCAAAAGGAAAAAAATCCTAACGCAATTAAAAAGGTTGAATTGTACAATTGGGCTTTTGCAAGAAACTCATTTAAATGAGACAGAACATGCTAAATTAAAGAGAGAGTTGGTGGGACAGATATTTAGTGCATCCTATGAAAACTATAAAAAAAGGGGAGTGGCAATACTATGTCATAAATCTTTATGCTTTGTAGCAAGGATAAAGAAGGCCGCTGGATAATGGTTGTTGGTTCAGTTGGAGAAACCACTCTGACAATTATGAATGTCTACGCCCCAAATGAGGATAATCCAGGTTTTTTTAAAGAGCTAGCCCAAATTTTAGCAGGACATTCAAAAGGAATGATTGTTTTAGGTGGATACTTTAATTGTGTCTTGAATCATTACAAGGACAAATTTCCATTAGAACAAAAATATCAACTATCAAAAACAAAGGCGCTGAAGAATCTACTAGAGGAGATGGGGCTTGTTGAAATATGGCGTGCAAAACACCCAAAGGTCAGAGATTATACTCACTTCTCAAAGGTTCACAAGAGCCATTCCAGAATACACTTCTTTTGCGTTCCCAAACAGGAGGCCCACAGAGTAGAGGAATGTCATATTGAACCTCAAACTATTTCAGACCATGGACCTGTGACAATGTCTTTAAATGTCGACCTGGAGAAACCTTTAAAGTTATGGAGATTGAATGTGTCACTTTTAAATAACCCAGAGACAATCCAATATATAAAAGACGAACTTAATTTCTTTTTAGATACTAATGATAGGGACAAGATTCCCCCTTCTATTTTATGGGACACAGCCAAAGCATACTTGAGGGGCAAAATTATTTCATTATCTTCAATAGTTAAAAAAGATCGTGAGAAAAAATAAGAAAATTTACAAGACCAAATTAGGAAACTTGAAACTGAACATAAAAGAACAAATGAGTACAATGTATTACAGGAACTAAAAAAATGTAGACTACAAAGCAGAGGGCGCTTTACGTTTCGCCAACCAAAAATACTATGAACAGGGAAACAAAGCAAGTAGACTTTTAGCATTTCAGCTGAGGAAATCGCAGGCAAGTCGAACCGTCCATTATTCAAAAAATTAGTATTTCAATCCAAAGAAATTGCAAATGCATTTTCAAAGTACTACAAACAATTATATGATTCTGTGACCACTCCCAACAAAGCAGATAAAATCAAGCAATTTTTGCAACAAATTAATCTTAACAAACTTGACGATGAGGAGGCGAAAGCATTATTGGGGACAATTACCAAAGAAGAAATGAAATCTGTTATATAGGAAAGCTTAAAAATAATAAATCACCTGGAGCAGATGGATTTCCAGGAGAATTTTATAAATGCTTTCAGGTTGAGCTTACCCCACTCTTATGCAGAGTGTTTAATTATGCTTTAAGATCCAAAGATCCACCTAAAACATGGGCAGAAGCAATCATTTCGGTCATACACAAAGAAGGTAAAGACCCCACACAATGTGCCTCTTATAGACCAATAAGTCTGCTGTGTAACGACGTTAAGATTTTAAGTGCCATCTTGGCCAAAAGACTACAAAAGATTATTAATAAACTTATAAATCCCGATCAGACGGGCTTTAATACCCAATAGACTCGGATTAAACAATATCAGCGTACCCTAAATATAATTTCAATTGGCCAACAAAACCCTCATCCATCAATGCTTCTCGGCCTGGATGCCAAGAAAACATTCGATCGTGTGAATTGGATGTTCCTGAAGCAGGTCTTATTGAAGATGGGTTTTAATGAAAATTTTATTAGCTGGTTTGAAATACTGTATTCCAATCCAACTTCTAGAGTACGTGTTAATGGCTATATGTCAGAAAGTTTCTCCTTAAAAGAGGAACTCGTCAGGGCTGCTGCCTTTCACCGATCTTGTTTGCTGTCAGTATAGAACCTTTAGCAGAGCTAATCAGGACAGACTCATCAATTCTAGGTATACTAGATAAAATTAGGACTCACAAACTGTCACTGAATGCTGATGATGTCATACTGTATATTACAGACCCAATAATTTCTATACCAAATATTTTAAAATGTTTGAAATACTTCAGTGTAGTCTCAGGATACAAAGTTAATGAATCAAAATAAGAGGCCAGTGATGATAAGAAGGACCCGGCCCTCAGAATGATCCAAATTAGTGAATTTCAACTGGTCACCTAATGGATTTCGATATTTGGGAATCAATATTACCACGGATGTTTCCAAATTATACAAAGTAAATTATGGGAAGTTATTGGATCAAATTCAAAAGGACTTAGAAAGATGGGAAATTTTACAGCCTTCCTTTTTTGGAAGGATTTAAACAATCAAAATGAATATTCTCCCCAGATTGTTGTATTTATTTATGTCCCTTCCTATTTGGATTCCAACAACAAGATTTAAAAAAAAATACAAAAAATGATCTCTACCTTTATTTGGCAGAAAAGAAAGGCCAGAATAAAATTTACACAGCTGACCAGCGGTAAGCCTTATGGAGGTCTTAACGTACCAAATTTAAAATTATACTATTGGGCAGCACAATTATATGCAACTGTAGATTGGCTAATACAGAGTAAAGAAACAACATGGCTGACACTGGAACAAAGCGCTTGCCGTAAATTTTCATTACAGGCCCTTGCATTTTGCTCAACTGAAATCTGGAACAGGTACAAAATTACAAATATGTGGATGAAAAGCAAACAAAAGACTTTAAGCATGATTTAAAAAAATATGAAAGCTCCTCAATCTATATCTAGGGCTTTAAAAATTTTGGATATAATAGACTTTTTACCAGGGCAACAAGATTCAGGATTTCGAATCTGGCAAAACAAGAATTAAATTTTTATTGATGACTTGTTTGAAATCATTTAGTCAGTTTAAGGAGAAGTATGGGTTGACTACATCTGATTTTTACAGATATTTGCAGTTGAGAAGTTACCTGATGTCACATACTGAATGGTCTCTTCTTAAATCACGACCTACTGATTTAGAATTATTCTCCATTAAGATCACCAAAGAAAGAACATCAGATAAAACTGTCAAATTTATACAAATGTTTGCAGTCATGTCTGTCGGAGGGGCCTTCTGAGATAAAGGAAAGGTGGGAACTAGAAATGAATGTTGTGATTGAAGATGAAGAGGGGGAACAAGTGTGTGTAAATGGACATAAACTGACTAACAGCCCAACATGGAAAGAATTTTATTGGAAAATAATCGTCAGATATTTCAATACACCTTTTATTATTTCAAAATTTGATCAAGCTAAATCAGATTTGTGCTGGAGACAGTGTGGACTAGTCGGAGATCACACTCATATCTTTTGGGATTGTCCAAAGATTAAAAAGTTCTGGGAGGGAATTAGAGAGGAAATTTCAAATATTTTACACATTTATATTGAATGGAACCCCCTTGTCTTTGTTCTGGGAGTACCCCCAAGTAATTTAAGTAAAGAAAAACGGTACTTGTTTGGAATCCTTGTACTCGCAGCCAAAAAAATGATAATAGTAAGTTGGTATAAACCTTTACTCCCTACTACAAATCAATGGAAAGAGAGACTAGTGAATGTTTATACAATGGAGAAAATAACAGCAAAACTAAACATGTCCACTGATTTATTT
>NW_015118212.1:0-9668 GCF_001443285.1 Poecilia latipinna | reverse complement strand
GGTGGTGATGATGATGGTGGTGATGATGATGATGATGGTGATGATGGTGGTGATGGTGATAATGGTGATGATGATGATGCAGTGAGTTTTAATGTGACGACCCCTAACGGTGTGATGAATTCCTCCATCACTCCTTGTGGTTTTTGGCAGTAAAACATTAACCAGGAAATCATTACTGTTTAAACTTTTCCTTTAATAACAAAGTTACCTAATTTTTAAAGTGCAATCAGTAATACTTTTATAACAAATTTATATCAGTAATGATTTATTGGTTAATGTCAAGTTGTCATAACAAAGACATTTTGAATAATGTCAACTTTGTATTAAAGGTGTCATAATTTACCGAATGACGCTTTATGACAACAGTCATAAATATTCATGAAGGCTTATTCATGTTCATGACAGGTGTTATGACATGTTTATGACAGTGTCATGACCGTCTTATTCACCCCCTTCAATTAAAGTGTTACCGGTTTTGATTTCTAAAACCGTGTTTTGTTTTGTGAAGCAGGAAGTGGATGGATGATGGGAAATGGAATCAGTTCAGCTGATGTGGCTCAAACGAAGAAAGTTTCTCGCTTGTTTCACGAAACAGAAACAAAATGGTTTCATATCTGCTGCAACAAGATGCTAAATTTGTTAAAACAATAAAGTTTCTTGTTGTTGAACGACTATCGAGAAATTTAATGTTTTCACAAAACGTGTTTTGTATCTCGTAACCAGAGTTTCCTGACTTAGTGAGATGGGTTTCAGAAAGTTTCTCATTGTAAGATGAAACTTCGGATTCGTCTTGGAGATTTTTCTGTGGAACGTGAATCCAGATTTTTGGCACATTTTTTCCACAGAGGATATTTAAAATATTCAAAGGAAATGCATGTTGGGAAGCATTTCGCCACAATGTGGCTGTTAGCTGCTGTTTGTAAACAAAATGTTAGCTTCAATGCTAGTGACTTAATGCAGATTAAGGTATATTTGTCGTTTTAGTGGTTGTACAGTGGAGCCTCGCGTATTCCTGATTCATCTTTTCATAGAATTTTCTGTGGAACGTAAATCCAAATTTTTGTCATAAATTCTGTCCATTTGAAATGTTTTTGTGGAAAATATCTAAAATATTCAAAGGAAATGCATCTTGGGAAGCTGAAGCATCAGCCACAATGCTACTTGAAAAGCCGTTGGCTGGGATTTGCAAACAAAACGTTAGCTTCAGTGCTAATGCTATTAATGCTAAAGGAATATTTGGTGCTTCATCTGTTAAATTAGCTATTTAAAAGCATGATTAGAGGACAGATTTATGTAAATAAACTCTGTTGGACACCCGTCGTATCTGAGGACGTATTTCTCATCTTTTCATCCTTTTTAAGGTTTATTGCCTCTAATAGGAGACAGAAAACCTCCATGTGACGAAGCAGCGCAGTGAAAACAGCAGAAAGTGTTGAGTTGGTGTTTCCTGCTGTGCAGTTAGAGACGCCGTTAGCGGCTCGCTGATGAAAGGCAGAGGAACCTGCGTATCGATCCCATGGATCCGGCCCTTACCTCTAAAGAATAACCACCCCACCTCAGAGCGGTAAACCTTCCTGAATAATATAATTGTGTGTTTGATCCTCACTGTGACCCGGACTGAGAGCGAAAAGCCGATCGGATCGTTGGCTTCACCTCTGGTCTGATTTCCATCGCTCCTGATTAAGGAAAAGAAATTAACAATTGCACTTAAATAAGAAATAAAACCACATGTAGATAAGTTTAATGCAATCTGTAGGCCTGTTGCAAGTGATCAATTTATCACATGTGAAATTAAAATAAGCTCCATAATTTCCATTTGCAGGATTTATTGTTTTTTACTTTTCTCTCTTTCTACCAAAACGTTTTCAGTCTGAAGCTTTTGTCTCAACTAGGACAGTTTTGTTTACAGAGACACCATAATTAATTTTCCTTGTTGTTATTTGGTTTATTTATTTTGTATATTTAAAATGTCTTCCAGTTCCAGTGTTAAATGTTCCTTAGAATTATTGTGTTCTTGCATTATATTACTTGAAAATGGTCTCAAAACAACAATATTATAGTTTATCGCTATAACTTCTGGGACAATTTATCATCTAGCAAGATTTGTTGCTATGCATCGTTATAAAAACACGCCGTGCCAAAATCCTCCTACCACTTCCTGTCGTTGTGTTTGTCATTTCCTCCAGTAGTAACATTCAGTTGTTGATCATGACTCATGATGTTTGTGAAATATACAAATTTCACTGCAGCTGAAGAATCACCCTATCCTAATTTTTAGGGAAAAACGTGTTGTTGCTTTTCCCCAAATTTGACGTGTTTCCATTATTTTCGTAATTCCAATTTGCGAAATACTAGCAGAAAAAACGTTTTGTGGTTTTTTACCAAAGAAAAGGAAAATCCTTCAGCTGCTAAAATCCGACCCTGCTCCATTTTCTTTACATTTCATTTAGAAGGAAGTTGCGCTCAGCATCTTCTTCAGAGGTTTTTGTGTCGTTTCCTTCAGTGGTTCTTTCTGCAGCGCCCCCACAGGCCAGGAGGGGAACAGGCTGCTCAAAGGGGTTGGTTGGTTTGACAGTGACAGAAAACTGAAAATGTAACAAATGTTTCAATTTTGGTCACGTCTACCAGTGAAAACATCCTTGAAATCCTTAAAATATTGATGTTTACGGGTTATTATAGTTAACTGAAGTGGATTTTAGGAACAATTCATTACTTTAAATACAGATTAAGATGCTGAAACTGCAGTTTTTTAATCTGTTATTGGGGTTTAAACCATGCAGTACATGTTTGTCCAGCGACTGATGTTTAAATTTTGGTTTGTGTTTCTGTCTGGTGGAAACTGCTGGGTCGTTTTCCTCGGATCCGTTCAGCTGTCCTGCTACGTTTAAAGTCCAGGATTGTGTCGCGTTTAAACTCCGAATAAAAAAAAACCAAGCAAACAGCTTTCTGGACTGAAGTACACGATGTTCCTGACGCTCATTTCAACGGCGAAATGAAGGGCGAACGAGCTGAATCAAACGAACCGGGCTGAGGAAGGAATCCTGGGATATTTATAGGAGAGCAAATACATTGATCAGAGAGTAAAGAGGCAAATAAAACGTTACACATTATAAGGAAACAGATTCATAGGAGGGAAAGCTGGTGAACATTAACAGATTCCTACTGGGGATTATGGTTCAAGAACTAAATTCACATTATTTGTCTTCCAAACACAGATTAATTTATATCCAGAGACCAACAGCGCCACCTGTCTGCTTCTGTCAGGAACTGACAGCTTTAAATGCCCTTCGTTCACCTCAGCTAAGAAAAACAGGATCCTCTTCCAAACGGCAAACAAAACCGACAGAGGTGATGCAGATTTGATGAACTGACAGAGAGCAGCGCAGCGGTGTGTGTGTGTGTGTGTGTGTGTGTGTGTGTGTGTGTGTGTTTACAGCGAGGGTAGCTTCCCCTTACATAACAGTTCTGTTACCGAGTCCTTAACCGGATTCGTATTGATCAGCCGGGCTCCGACTCGTGCATACTTAATTCAGGGAGGTAATCAAATCAAACGCACCCAGACCTCCTGGTCTCCTCCCACCCAGACGCCACGAGGCGTTAATGCCACTTTTATCAGCTCTTCTCTGCTCAAAACGAGATTTTTCTGCTGTTTACTGCAAAACTCTACATGTTAGTGTTATTTTAAAACAGGAGCTACAACCTGCAGCTCTTCAACTAAATGAAATCAATTACCTCCATGGTGAATTTTGAATAAAAAAAGAGGAAAAATTTCTGTCAGAAGACTCAGAAATTTTGAGATTAATCTCAGAAACGTTCTAGAAAGCATAAGAACATTTCTAAGTTTCAAAAGTCAAACACTTTTGAGTTTTAAAAATCAGATATTTCCCAGTTTTTAGGAAATTTTTGAGATTTTCTTGCAAATTTTCAACTTTTGAATCTCATAAATGTGCATAATTTTTGTAGAAAATTTCTGAATTAATTGAAATTTTCAAACTAACGTATTACAAATGATAAAATAATATATATTAATACATTTATAAATATAAATATTCACATTAGTGAAACATTTGAAGTAAAAATGTGAGAATTTGTTAATTTTGCAGTAATTTCTGTAATTGTGTTGCAAATTTTGCAACATAAACTCAAACATTTTTATTCTTCAAACATGCAGGAATCTGTTTTTACGTGATCACAGAATTGCGAAAAAGTGATTATCAAATATTTATTCCAGAAAATATCAAATTCCTAATTTCTTAAAGCAAACAGTAACTTTAATTTTCCTCTTCTCCAAACCCTGATTCCCTCCCTGGTGTTTTGTTTCCCAGCATGCAAGCGGAAGGAGCAGGACACGGGGAAGGATCGCAACAACACACCAAAGAAGTCGCGGCTGGTCTTCACCGACCTGCAGCGGCGCACCCTGCTGGCCATCTTCAAGGAGAACAAGCGGCCGTCCAAAGAGATGCAGCTCACCATCTCGCAGCAGCTGGGCCTCGAACTCACCACAGTCAGCAACTTCTTCATGAACGCCCGCCGCCGCAGCCTGGACAAATGGACAGACGACGGCGCCAGCCCCGGCGCCCAGTCCTCGGCGTCCAGCACTTGTACCAAAGCATGATAGAAGACGGGGAGCCGGAAAAACGGAGATACGGGGACAAACCGGGGTCAGGAGGGGTCAAGGTTTCGTCCGGTTGAAGCGAAACTTAAACTTTTTACACGATTTTCTTTTTTTCCTTTCCTTGAGGGTACAAACAGAGAGAGGGGCTGCTCACTGCCACGACTTGTAGCCAAATCGCCTTCTGCAAATTTATCGTAAACATAAAGAAAGCTGGAGGGTAAACTCATCAAAAACATACAAAATCTCACTTTGGAGGGGAAAAACCTTCTAAATCTTCAACTGTCCACTGCTGATGTCTCCTTTAGGCTGACACACTAGCCCAAAAACCAAAGACTAGAAGACAATGTGTGTTTTCTATTATGCAATATAAGCTAGGAAACAACCAAACACGAAACCAAGGAAAGCTTTATGACTGCAGAATGTGAGAGATGCTCTGGGACGTCTTCTGTGGAAATACTCTTCTGTTCTCCTCAAAGGTCCAATCAGGAGTTGGGTTTCAGTTCAGCAGTTCAAGCAATAGACAGTTTGGCTCTGAGGGGCTTTTACTTCCACCAAACCAAAGATAGATGATAGTTTTCACCTAAATGACAATTCTTCACCTCAGAATCAGCGTTCAAAGATTTGACTCTTTAAAGAAGGTGGTGCCGAAATATGCAAGCACAAACATTCATGGGACGACCCAACAACGTTCAGCTTCATCAGAACCCTTCGCGTTAGGTTAGGTGGTATAAACTACATGTGAGTGAGCACAATCTTGAAGCACATTTTCTTTGCAATAGACCCGGAGCCGACGGCCGACCCGAGTGGGCTTCGCATCTTAGAAAACTCAGGATGCCATTTATTTTCTAAACAGTGGCTGAAGTCCATTCGGTGCGCGTCACAAACACGCCGTGAAGTCCTCAAACGCATCCAGAGATGGTTTCTGAAGTAAAACACAACTTTAAAGAGTCATTTCCTAAATGTTCCCCGTTAACCACAGGCTAACGCTAGCTTACCCCGGCTTCACCGATCGCAGCATCATTCAGGGAAGTGATGGCAGCTCCTTCCACCAACCACCACAGCAGAATTCCCCTTGTAATTTACTGCATAATGTAGATCAGTCCTTGGTGATATTAAAGGGGAACCATTTTGCTAACGCAAAACTGAAATTTGTGAAACAAGATTGTCCGAGTCATCTAACTTACACCTGACTCTTATGAAATGGTTTCCAACTGCAGACTAGAGATATTTTTGTAAGATTCTGACTGCCATCACAAAGAAAACCAGTATAAAACAGAACCAGTACGAACGGTAAACCACCTGGACCCAACGGAGGACTGGCCGGCCAGGCAGATCAGGGCCTTTGTAATAGTTAAAGAGGACAATCTAAAGACGATGCCTGGCCAGTCCGTCCCTCCTGAGGGTCAGTGGAAACCAGAAAACGGCTCCCAAAGCTGCAACTAACTCATTTAAATGGTCGTCAGCCATGAATTCAGCAGATTGGTCCAAATACCAACAACCTGAAGAAAACCCGTTTCCATCCATCACCTCATCAATCATCTTTCACTCAAGCTATTAAACCAAAAAATGAAACCAAACCAAAGCAAAGGCGTCAGTCAGCAGCCCCTGCTCCTTTCCACATCCAGGCTGGAGATTTCGGCCTGGTTAGAGGCAGCCAAAGGCTTTAAGAACATTTTAAGATAAAAAAATGGACACTTGAGACTTTTTCTATTTATTAACAAATCGAAACCAAAGAAAACCTTTTTCTGCACCTAACTGTTCCAACAAATGGGAAAAAAAAAAAAAACTTGGATGAGAATTATTACCAAAAAAACAAAAGAAAAAAAAAAAACTGAGTGGCGACGATGTCAAGGAACGAGGAAACGAAGGAAAGTTCGACAGGAGGACGACATCTCTGGAGTAGCAAAGTAGCTTTTGTTGTGTCTGATGGTGCATCAGGCGACTTTGGGACTGAAAGGGTAAAACCACACGGGAAGGAGGGAGGAAACAGAACCGGGTGTTCTTCTCTCCGGCCCAACGAAAAGGCAGAACATTAATGTGTCTCTCACGGTTGAAGAGTGTCTTTAACGTGTGCCTATGCAGTTTTTCAAAGTAAAAAACGGTTTAAAGAACAACAGAAACCTCATCAGCTAACAAACCAAAGATTCACCGTTGACTCCGGCAGCAGCGCTCCTCCCCTGCACAAGGTAAACCTGAGGCATTTAGTCCTTTTCACGTTTCTTTTTGTAGTTTGTAGCTAACTACCCGATGATAAATTTCACATTTTAATTTTCTGTAAAGCACTTTTAACGCTGAAACATGTCAAATGTTTCTGTAAGAGCATCGCATCAAAAGGAAAACTTCAGTTTTTCACCACATTCTACTTTAACTAGTGTTTGATAAATCAGGATGAACCATTTTTAATCATCCGGAGGAGCGACAGCGGGAAGCTTTCTGAAACGTTCAGCGCGTACCAAAGATTTTTTGCTGCACTATCAGAAGCACGCTGGACCTCTTTCATTAGTCTGATTAGTTTCTATTGTTCCTGATTTTGTTTTACTTTTCACCTCAAACCGTAAAATAAAGCAACCAAACTTTGGTTGAAACTCAAAAACTTTGATGAGAACCATAAATAAAACATGTTAGCCAAAAAACAAAAACTTGGAAATGATTTCCAGAAAATAATTTTTGAATTCTTAAGATGGAATATATAATATGCTAAAACTGCTAAAGCCTGGGTTCTTTTGCATTTCTTCAGGTCAAAATTCAATACATTTTGTTTTTCTAACTGATTAATGCTACGTTCCTACGGAAAGCAAATGTGACCCATATACAATTTTGTCTGAACTTTTCACCCCCAAACAAAACTTCTTCATGCCACGTCCACTGATGGCATCTGAAAGTCTCAACGCGATCAAAATGTCGCCTTTATCTCACTTTACGTCGTTCGTCTGGTAAATCCAAACGATGGCTTCTGATTCAGCTTCCTTCATCTTGTTTTGATCTTTAGACTAAACTGTCGTTTCGCCTCAGTGACGTTTTCTGTAGACAGAGGCCATTATTACGTTTCACCTTGGGGTCATGAACCGTTCACACAAAAATCTGATTTAATTACTGCAAACAATCGCACAAAAAAATTCTATAAAATAAAAAACTGGATTTCAGCAAAGAAAGAATCAGAACTGAGCATCAGGACCTGAAGTCCAACCAGGACTGGCTGGACGGCTGAACCAACCAATGGCTGCTGGACTAGAGATGGACATTTTGTCCACCTATCCAATAATATCTTAATTGGATGAATTGATAACAAAATTATTTAACTGAACAGGCGTTATAGTCTGGAAGTACAGATATTTTCCAGACTTTTTTTGCATTTTTATCCTCATTTAGAAGTGGAAAACATGGGAACGCCTTTTTTTAAGGTCCTAAATAAAGGTGATGCTGCTTTGTTTGGTTGAAAAGTTAAGAAAAATAAAAACTCTGAGTATGTTAATAAATGTCTTTAGCACATAACAACAAGGGAGAAATAATTAAACTCGTTCATAATCATGAAAACTGGCGTTACCTTGGTGTGAGGGGAGGAGTCTCGCTGCCGACCCATTTCTACGGCAACAACAAACAAACCGAAAAATAACACCAAATCTCCAACTGCTGAGAGAAACTGCTGAAATCTCGGTCAAATAGCTTTATCCTTAGTTTTCTGTCTGTGTTTTTCTGTATGTGAAGCTTCTAGTCCAAAGAAATCCTCCGGCTGCCCGACCCCAACCTGTTGCTGTCCGCTGCCCGTCGGAGGGGCTCGGATCAGGGTCAGGCGCCGGCGGCCATTTTTCATGTCATTCCCACTTGCAGTTCTGTCTAGATGTAACAATAACGGCTAAATCTGCCAAGCGTAAAAAAATAAAAAGGGAAAAAAGAGGAGGAGAGCGAGAGATAACAGGAAGGTAAACCAGAAACTGACCCAGAGGTTTTCACTGCTCCTTTATTTGCCAATTTACATTTCTGACCACTATTGTACTTCCTAAGTTTTTGCAATCTGTGATTTTTTTATGTAATTTGTTTTTAATTGTGAGGTAATTTAAGCGAACAAATTTTGTTGCCAAGTCTCCTGGGTGACGGTTAGCTTTGCCAAAGTTTACACTGTTTGTTCCTTTTCTTTCTGTTTGATGCCATATTTATTTATGACGTGTTTTAGAAAACACTAGTTTTGTACTTGATAATTTAATGTTATTTAATTAGGTGTAATTCTTTTTTTCTGATGAATATTTATGGGTATTTAAGAATGTTAGTTGCATCAAAGATGCTTATTCCAGGCCTGTTAATTTATTCTTAGCTAGTTTCCTTTCCGAAGCCGTGAAGCCTGGAGTTATGAATGTTTAGATCTGATGACAGAACGCAGGAATCCCAGCTTCACCTACATACTGCTGAATGTCAACACTTGCTCTCACTCTCTGCCTGTTTAGCCTTTATTTCTCCTTGTTCTGGTTTGTTTTGTTCGTATTTTTCAGAATGAAAACGAAATGAGAAGTAATAGCTACTGAATGATGAGCCTGTTTCGTTCTGATTCCTGCTGTGGAACCAGGAATGATTCTTCAGAGTTCAGGTGAAAATCGGGCCACATGCTGGTGTAAACGGACCCACCAAACAGGATCAGCTGTCTTTACTTCCACACATCAACATCTGCGGCTGAACTCTCAGTATGAAGCCATTAATTTCCTTCTAAAAGGCCAAACAGGAAATTTAAGGAAAATAAAAACTATTTTGAACAAAATCTGACAGAAGTTAGCAAAAGTGACCATGATAAATTATTTCCTAACTCTTTCTGCCTTTCCAGTGACCTTTATTCTTTAACGAATTCGTCTATGAGGATTCCCTGTCTGGACTTCGTTACATTTGATCAGCCGAGCTTCAGCAGGTTTTTTATTTTTCCAGATCTGGGTTTTCTTTGGACGACGGTCGGATCTGGATTTTATTTCTGTTTTATTTGATTCACATCAGGTGTGAACTCAGGAAAACTGGCTGCACCTTTTAATGTTTCATCTGCAAATAGTTTCGTTTGGTTAAATTGGATAAATAT
>NW_015118211.1:0-9670 GCF_001443285.1 Poecilia latipinna | reverse complement strand
ACTGCTGAATGGTTGCCATGGAGATTAAAGTATTTCTCAAACATGCATGAAAGAATCATGAAAGTCAGGATTTTGAGCAACGTCAAACCATTCATTCAGTGTTTGTCCTGCTTTAGCTCTCTGTGCCTGAGCTTAGAGTGAAGAACTGATGGGCAGACACTGTCCTTCAGGATTTACTGTCTCTGTTTTATGATAAAACGACATGCTGCGTCCATATGTGTATGTTTATGTCCACATTCAAACAGGCTTCTTCTGTACTTGGAGTGACTCACCTTCTTTTACCACCAGGCGTAGTGCCACTGCAGCCGTCATTAGAGTAAATGATTTGACTGAATTGATTTTAGACTGCAGCCTTTTTAAAAAAAATAAAATAAAATAAAAAAAAAATCAAATGATCAGGGGAGAAAAAAATGAGCTTTTAAACTGTTAATGTGTGAGATGATGGTGGATAATAATGAAAAGGAGCTATGATGTGAGGAGGAGAGCCAGTCGCTGACCTTTGATCCCATCCAGCCCGGCTTTTAAAGCATCTGCTTCTATAATGAGGGAGAGTTTAGCACAGCCACCGTAGATTTGGGAAACATATTCAACTGTTAATGGTATATTTGTCCCAGTGCATTGTTCCTGATGACAATGTGAATCCACACCATGAAACAAGTTGTGTAAAAGAAAGAAAAAAAGGCATTTCTGGTTAGCTATGGCAAACTGAAATAACTAGGTTTTTAAAACTGTGTATATTCAATGTCAGTATGGTGCAAAATGTTCTAACTTTACTGTAAATAAAGTGTTCCTCTTGGAAAGTTGTAGTGCAGGACGTCGAAGGAGGCATTTTGAGAGGAGTTTATTTGCTGAGGACCCCTGAGGAGAGGTTGATAGGAAAAAGCAAAGTGTCAGTGAAGACGTCTCAGCGAGAAAGCTATACAATATCACAACTTTTTTTCTTCTCACTTAGAAGAAAAAGAAACAGGAGGAAAAGTAAAATGGAAGCTATGAAGTAAGATTGACTCAAAAGATCAAATCCAAGCAGTGAGGTTTGTTAATGTGGGGTTATGTGAGGTCATCATATACGATAAACATTATGCCCCTTTAGACTTTAAACACCATATTGAGTTCTGAGTGGTGTGTGCTGAAGTTAGAGTCCCATCCTTACTCTGATACCTGTAAATAAAATCTTTGTCATTTCAGAAGTCACTTACAGATCATTTCAAAATTATTCATACCCCAAGGAAGATTCAGATATAAGATTATTTTCTTTTGAAGCAGTTTTTTTTCCTTCTAGAGGAAATGGTACAAAAACATCTTTGTTCAAAAGATACAAAAATTGTCTGGTGGGTTCAGCATTTTTAAGGGGTGGCCATGATCCCCTGAACATTTGGGGGTGAAACTGAATCAAACTTTCTTATCCTCACTGGCCAGCTTTTTACAAGTTTCTGGTTGGTTTATTGATGTTTTATCTTTGGTGATGAGCCTCAAGTTTTTGAGCTCTTAAGTCCTCTTAGACATAACCCTAATCTTGGACTCATTCTACAGTTTCTCTGTAAAATTTGAGTCAGAACTCTGGCTGAGTCACTCCAAAACATTAATATTAGTACGGCAACTATGCTGGTAAAGTCAAAAGATTATGTTGAACCTAAATCTGTCACTGTTTGGAATAATTTGAGCCAAATGTGTGTGAATTATTCTCAGTATGAATTTCAAAGGTCTCAGAAGTTTATTAAAGAACATTTCGGAACCAACAGTAAACCAAGGAACAGTTTCATGCTGTGGGAATGCTGCTGATCAGAGCAGCCAGGAGCATGGAGTCAGATACAATCCTGGAAGAAAACCTTTTAGAGACCATTCAAGACTCAAGTACTGACCCTAAACATCCAACCAGATGTGCAGAGACGACACATGGAACCTCAGCTTTGAGACCGATCTCAAATCAGAATAATTTATCAGAATATCCAGATCGAATCTCTCCTGACGGCCTGCAGAGCCGCACTTCTGGCAACTCTTAACTTCAATCATCCTTCTTGTCCTGAGTGAGATGAGAGGATGAGATGAGAGAATGTCTGTAGAATGATTTACAGAGAACTATACATTTAAAATATGGCAGGAAATGGCCTTTCAAGAAGAGTTATAGCTCACAAATGTTTAATTTATCAGCTGTTTTGACCATTTTGAACATGACTGGGAATTTATTTCATCTACCAAATCCAGTCCTTGATCCAGTCTCCAATCTCTCCGACACAAACATATTTTCTCTTCATAGATGCTTTTAATATGTTGACTAGAAACTGGAGAATTACAGTTATTTTTAACCTGAGCCCTTGCAGTTTCAGTAGGATTCTCCAAAACCTTTAAGGCATAAAAAAATCATCAACTAAAGTTGGATTTCATTCTCATTTGGAGTTTATGTCAAATGTTGATCAACAGTACTTATGTTTCATGTGTTCTTCAATCTCTGTTCTCTCTTTCGCAAAACCTTTTCTCTTTTATGGATTTCAGCTCTGAGGAGCATTTGTTTATAAAATCGCCTTTTAGTGTGATTATGTCAGGATTTTTTTTCTTTTTTAAATTCTTAAACTATGTCTCTGCCAGCTTAGCTCAGTCAGACAGAGAATATTTTTGAACTGTTTTCAAGTCTTGCAAATGAGTCACATTTTGACTTAGTTCTAGACTTTACTGACATTTTAGCACATCAGCATGCTTTGATTTAAAGCCTGGTTCAAGTGGTGAATTTTTAAAATGGAGACCACACAGAACAATACAAAAAATCTGATGTATAACATATTTGGTCAGAGAGTGTGTGGTACACACTAAGATGTCAGACGGAAAATCTCACAAAACCTATTTTAGAGCAATCATGAGTTCAGAGTAAATGACCATGGTCGACTGGAAAGAAGCAAATACAACAGATTGGGAACTAAAAACTGTACAAAGACATCTCCAATGTCCACCGGACATTCAAGGGTTGCAGTTGAATTACTTCTGGTAATTTTAGTGTCATTATTTTGTGGAAATTTAATACAACTGTTCCTTGAACAACTGCTAAAACAGCATGGTATTATATTTATATTTCAAAATATCAGTTGGTTCTTTATCATCTTTAGCCAAAGATAATAAGAATAAAAGTGTGTGATACTGCATATTTTGGTATTGATCTAAAACTAATTAAAAATGGGAGTATTGCCAATTCTGATACTGATACCAATACTTTTTATTACTTAAGTTTAATATATCAAACTTCCTTCATCTAGGTGTCTTTGTGTTTCTTTCCTTTCGATTATGTTCTTTAAACATTTGAAAGAATTGGAACAAAGTATGCAGGAGTCTGCAAAATACTTTAATAACATGTTAACAAGATGAACAGAAAAAAACAGAACAAAACAAATGTATGCAAATGATCATCAGAGAGGAAATGAAAACAAAATCTATAAGTAGTTGAGAAACTGCAACACAAAAATAAAAAATAACATTTCATAAGGGAATCTGAAACTACAGAGTCGATCGTACGATCAGATACCAATACTTACTTGGTAATACTTACTTTTGGCTTGATATGCCCCCTCTACTAGGAGCCATTGTGAAAGGCTTACAGAGCCACTTGTGGCCCCGGAACCACAGCTGTTGACCCCTGGTTCAGATGGTTAGCCTACAGTCAACAGTTAGTCTCCTCAAAGCAGCGCTTTGCTAAGTATCTTGACATTTGAAGGAAATTAGTTCCGTTGTATTTAGGAGAATAAATGGAGTTGAATGCATCCCAACTTTTTCAGATTTTTAATTTGAAAATCCTCTGAGCCCCACGTCTCCTGCTTCTCCTACTTCACCACTATGCACCACCTTGTGTTGGTCTTATGCTTGATACAGCAAAAAAACAAATCACAATGAAATCTGTGCTGTGGTAAAATGTGTAAAAGATCAAGAGGGATGAATACTTTTTAAGGTTCTGTACTTTTACCGTCTTCCACAGTCGCATAAAAATCTCCGTCTTCCGTGACTCCACACGAGGTTTCCTCCGTCAAAGATAAACTCCGGAGTATTCCAGGGAAAGATTGACAAGCAGATACAGAACCAGTGTATCAAACGCAGCTGCTGCAACATCACTGAAGTGCTCCACTTATTTCCCCTGAGTGTTTTACATTTATTTTTCCCTTTATATATTATTCAAGTTCAAATAATTAATTCAGGATATCAAATCAAGATGTAGGAAATCAATCAAAGAGGCTTTTTCAGTCTGCCTTTCATTAGAGAGAACCCCCGGTTCTGGCCGAGCCCGCAGCGGAGCTGGCCGGGACTTCTATGGAGACAGCCTGAAACACTTATGTGGCATCCCGTCCGCCAGAGAAGATGACTGCTCCGCTTCGCACGGCCATGTTGAACTACTTAGGCTGCATCCGATTGGGTGGTTGGAATTATTTTGTTTAGTGCTGATATAAAAATGAACCACATGGCAGGATGGGCTCTAATGGCTCAGTCTGATAATGATATTACTCTTTTTATTTTTTTTTTCTGTTCCATCCTTTAGTTTTTTTCCCCCCTCTGTTTTTTAGAAGAGATAATCAGATGTAATTTGCTACAGAAGATGCTAAAGGATACTCTAAAACAGGGGCGTTCAAAGGCCATTTGTGGCCCTTGGACTGACTTTTTGCGGCCCCCAACTACAGTTGAAGAAAGCTACAGATTTGACCCGTCCACCTGTGTGGTTGATGCAATTAAGAGGGTATTTTTTTTAATCGGGGTGAAAGTTTTATTGACGTAAATTTCTTAAATGTAAAGTATGTAAAGCACAACACAAAGTATTCATCGTTTTACAACTGAATCTTTATAAGTAGAACCTCGTCTATCTAGAAACTTTTACTGAAAAGCCAACTATTAATGAAACTCAGCTAAATATAGCAAACATTTTTAAAGGAAGTGACCCAAATCCTATTTTTAAGACTGATAATAAAATTCTTCAAATGGAAACCAAAAGAATTTGAAAGCAAGATACCTCTCTTTTAATAAAATATATTGAAAAATATCCCTTTCCAACAAAAAACAAACCAAAAAAAAATCTGACTACTTTATTTACTTGATTTCATTTTTCTTTTCATTTTCTCGGCGCACCAACACTTTTGACTCGACAATTTTGGTCCACATGACAAAAAGCCTGGACACCCATTGTGTAAAAGAGCTTTCAAAAACACTTTCTACATTTCATTTCAAGTGATTTTTTATTTTTTTTTAAACTTACTGTCAATAAAAACTGAACGCAGCAAATTAAACAGCATTTTTCTGTCTGTCTAGACTCCCCGGCCCCTCCATGTTCGGTTCCAGCTCAAATCTTTAAGAATCAAACACCCTGGTCAAAGTGACACAAAGGGTTAGCTTCATCTCATTCCCTTTTAGGCAGATCCTGAGGCACACACAATAATGTTGTGGTAAAAACGTCAGTCAGAGACTGGCGAGTGTGAGAGAGGACAGCGGCAGACAGGTAATGAGTCGACTGTGTGAGATTATAGGAGTGCGTGCGTGTGTGTGTGCGTGCATGTGCGTGTGTGTGTGGAGTGTCGGTGGTTGGTGGGAAGTAATTTATTGAAGGAAATGTATCTATATTCTCATAGAGGCGCGGTGAAGCCGAGATCTCCATCGCGGTGATAATTTGCGGTTGTTAAAGTGACACACTGTTGGTCGGCTGTTGGAGGCGAGGAATGTGGGGGCCAGACCTGACAATTAGAGCTCCGTATATCACACTGGCTCTCAAAGGAGGGATGGCAGGGAGACGGGCAGTGGAGGTCAAACACACACTCACACACGCACGCAGACTCAGGAACACTCAGGAACACACACATCGTAGGACAGCCATGTAACATGGCGGAGATAGCTTAAATATGACACTTAAGGGACATACGGTGCTGCGCATGCACTCAGATGACCACACAGGTGAGTGGATGGAACAAGTTTATTTGATTTCCATCACATGTCCAAATATATAAATATATGTGTGTGTGTGTGTGTGTGTGTGTGTGTGTGTGTGTGTGTGTGTGCATCGCACCCATCCAGTTCATAAAACATAATTCTGTCTGACACGACTTCAACATAATATGATGTAATTGGACAACAGAGGGACAAAAAAGCATTGTGCGCCCCATAATAAACAGTGCAGGTGAAAATCTATTTCCATTTCCTGTACACACACACACACGCACTCACGCACACATACACACACTTAATACACTCACTTTATTCTTTAATTGAGCCTTTTGGGGTGCGTCATCAGACAACCCAAGTAGAGACCAAAAAGAAGAAGAAGAAAAAACAGTCAATATGTGTCTGTGATATGGGCTTGAATAATTGTGATAATTAACGACCTGTGGGTATTAAACCGGCGCCTTCTGAGGCTCATTTTGTGACCGCATCTATCTGCTTTTGAGACCATCCTTCATATTCTCATATCAGCATATTAAAAGATCCTGAATCGTCAGTTGGAAGACGTTTTCTCTGTGTGTTTGTGTGTGTGTGTTTGCTTGCCCCAGTGGACCGTGTCCAAGCTCCGCTCCTCTCTGGGAAACACACTCCAGAGAACCTCAGACCAGCCTCTGGAAGCGAGCGGTGACCTTTCCCTCTCTTCTTCTGCAGCCGTAGTCATATTCCATGTGTATTATGTGTAGGAATGGGTGTAAAAGTGTGTGTTTTTTTTTCAGAAAGATGTAGGGGAGGAAAAAAAAAGAGCACAAACCGGCGGTCGCAACACAACCGGAGCAAATGCAGGCAGACGTGCATATTCCGTGGCCCTTCTTTTTCTTTTATTTTCTGTAATTGAAAAATAATTCAGGCGACATCAGGAGGAATCGATAAAGAATTAATGAAAAGGGAGAAGGAGTCATTAAAAGCAATAAAACGGGAGAGGTTATGATGAAGATGGCATCATGGAGAGACACAGAGGAGACAGGCGCTGCTAATGCTTTGCGGCCGAGTGTGGGACAGGATTAAGAAGCAGAGGCGCAGATCAGTGTTTTTATGTCGTGATAATTTGCAGTCTGTTTTTTGCTGGGGAAGGAGATATGAGCTAAGTCAGACCTAAACACGTTTATTGATTTCCCTTCTTTAAAATGCTTCAGAACATGGAAAGACAAAGCCTTTCGCTGACATTCTAGACCTTTGGAAATGTTTAAAAAAAAAAAAATCAACATTTTCCAATTTAACACATTTTTAAGGCCTTTGTTTTCACTTAAGTGCACATAAACATTTCTAATATTCTGTCCTGGAGCTAAATGATCACCCCCCCTCTCCCATTGTACAGTTTTACCAGCATGCCGAACATTACCGTCAATCATTTAAAAGTGTAATTATGTGACACTTCTCCAGTAAAATACCTGCAGTCTCTTAATAGGATCCGAGCCATCAAGATCCAACCTTAAGCTTCCTCCCGGCCCTACCACTCATCGGAGTGCCATAAAGCTGCCAGAGGAAACAATACTGCCTCTCGCCTCGCTGCTGAGGTTAATGGCAAATGGGGCTGTGGCTGCCGGTGATATTGTTGGATAAATGATTATTGATTAGGCAAAGGTTGAGCTAATCATTAGGCTTCATCCATTTTACAGACTCTCTCTGTGACCTTTCTGCTCAGAGCCTCTTGGATTGCCACGATTTCTCTGCACGATGTTTTGATCGCAGATGGGCCGAGGGGGAGAAAGAAAAGTCTGGTAATACGGCACACAATGGAGGGAAAGCATCTGATAACCTCGGAAAAAGAGAGAGAGAGAAGTTATGGATTTATTATGTGATCAGTGTTTGTAAAGCAAATACTTGTGCAAATCTAATTTTGGGAAAGCTTCTGTAGTTTAAAGAGAGTGTGTTTGCAGGCCTCTAAGAGAGGGTTTTTTTTTTGTTTTTTTTTTTGTTTTGTTTTTTTGGCGGCTGGGAACTCCAAAATGCCAGTTGTAAATTTACATTTTAGGAGTTCCAAGTTTAGTTTGTAAGATAATCTCTGGAGGGGGCTAAAGATTAGGGTGATGGCCAGGAGGCCCTTCAGTTTTATAGACTTGGAGTTCATCATCAAAGAATCCTACCAGTGGAAAGACGCCGAAAGCTGGTCAGCAAATTTCAGAGAGGCTTGGTTGTTGTTGTTGTTGTTGTTGTTGCCAATAAAGATTTTTTCCATGGGTTATTAAGGAGGGTGTAAAAATGTTTTGATAACATGTAACATTTTTACAGAAGTGATCCTCCTGTAATGCTATCGGTTATCTTTGTAGGGACGCCTGCTCCGTTTCATTTCAGAAACACATTTCTTTGTTGCATGGAAATTATTTTCAATGAAAATCTGCCAAGAATAGGAATAATTTCATGGCTTAAGTGTACATGCACAAGTATGTGTGTGTGTTTATACTTGTATATGCTACATTTAGAGGACCACTTTCATCATTCTTACCAATATACAGAGGTCATTTTCATGGTCCTCACTTTTTGCCAGTTCTGCCAGTTAGAGGTATGTTGTGAATTAAGTTTTAGCTAAGGTTAGGAATAGACTAGTACTGGTTAAGATTAGGAAAAAATGTCTGCATTAGGCCAAAATCTAGTTAATAAAATGAACAATACCAAGTCCTGACATGGGTAGAAATAAAAACTGGCGTGTGTGTGTGTGTGTGTGTGTGTGTGTGTGTGTGTGTGTGTGTGTGTGTTTGTTTGTGGAGAGGGAAGATAAATAGATGCATTTCAGCTCATGCAAACACTAGAGGTGTGAGATACTGCGGATTTTGGTATCAATCTGATAGTTAATAAATACAAGGCCAGTATTGCCGATAATATCACTGATATCGATCATTTTTATTATTTAAGTTTGGTTTATCAAACATCTGACATTTTTCTTATTTATTTTGTTAGAATCTTAACTTTACATGTGCCCATAAATTACTTTTAAGATTTGACAAGATAAACAGAAACAACAGAAGTGTTGTTTTTTTTTCTAAATAAGCAAAGTGCAGAAAATCATTATTTGACACAAAACCAAAATAACATCTTTTGTGAGATAGAGTTGAGAAATGACAACACAAAAATAAAATAAAATTTCAAAAAGGAATCTGAAGCCTCCATCAGTCTTAGTATCGATACTGACAGTGATTTGGGGTCAATTCACTGATCTTTAGCAGACATAAATAATTTTATTTCTGATCTAAGATTCTATTTAAAAATCACAATTGAGAAGTATTTAGAACATCATTTTTTACAGTGAAGTACAGTAGAAAAAAAAAGTGTTTTGTTTCCAATTGCTGGCTTAGAAGTGAAATCTGTGCATGTGGAGCTTCCGCTCGGAAACCTTGACATGGTGACGAGGAAATACCTCACTCCTAACAGCTCTATTTATTGAAGTGGAGCAAATATTCCTGGCAGCGGGACTTTAACCAAACCCAGACCTGGAGCTCACATCTGCTCCCAATCACAGCAGAGCCTCTCTCTGTTCCTCCTCTGCTTCATTTATTCACAAAGCTGCGACTGGGAAACTGGCTGTTTATTTGAAGTGATACCTCTCTCCCCACTACTGGATGGCAGGATTAGTGCTTTCAGGCCTTCGGTGTAGAATTGCATTGTTTCGAGTTTTGCAGATTCAGTTCTGTGCAAAAGTTTCAGGCCTATTTACCTTTTTTTTTTTTTTTTTTTTTTCCCCCCGGGGTTTTTTTTAGGAACTTTATTAAAAATTTCCCACATT
>NW_015118210.1:0-9682 GCF_001443285.1 Poecilia latipinna | reverse complement strand
AATAAATGAATGACAGAGTGGATAATTTTTATATTTAATGGTGCAGAAAAGGATTTTTGCTTTGTGCCAAAGCAATTCAAGTCTGTTTTTTCTTTTATTGTTCTTCTAAAAATACAAATAGTCCAAAATGTTATTAATGCACACAACACTTGGTAGTAAAGAACAACTTTATTTTGATTTCCATGTGTTTGACATAAGTGGAAAACAGTCTTTCTGAACACAACTCACAATTTGAAATTAAATGGTCTGTGAGTGCTCTTTAGATGGGTTAAATGATCCTCAGCCTGAAAATTACTGCTATAACTAAACTGGGGGCAGTATTTAATAAAACCAACAGCAAAACAAAAACAGCTCAGAAAGTAAAGTTCAAAGTTAAAGATTTTCCTTTCAAAAACAGCAGGTTGGACAGAATTAAACAAAAGCCATGTATTATTCAGTAACTTCAATCTGTATTACTATATATATTCTTCAATCTGTTAATTTGTTTCTGCAAAAGTTAACAAGACGGTCAATTAGATTAAATTAAGAAACCATTACATAATCTCATTTGGAACTAGTGTCTCAGTGTCTACAAACAAACTGTAGAATTTGTGGGTGTTTTTCCAAATATGCCAGATTAATACCACTAAAATTATGTTTAACTACTTTTAGGCAAGTTGCTGCATATTGTAACAAAGTTTGCATATTCAAGGAATGGAATTGATTTGTCAAGTAGTCTTTGAACAGAACGGTCTTTAAGTTTTAAGATATGACAATATTACAGTAAGACTTTCCTCCATTTACACTGCTCATACTTGACCAAAATCTTTTTTTTGTTTTAAATGAGGGTTCACACAGTTTAAAGTAAACACCTTACAATTAAGCTTGTCATTCTCTTCACCTATGTTCTGAATTTTACATTCATTCTTCAGTTCAATAAAATTTTGGAAAATCCAAATGATCAGTTTACCATATTACTTTTTTCTCTTGAGGAAGTTTTTTAGAAAAGATTTGACTGAAAACAAAAAAGCTTCACTTACCTGCCACCTGACATGATCCCATCCTCTTCCTCAGACATTTTGTTTTGGATCTCCTCACTTTTCAGTAGCTTTATATTTTATCTTAATTTGTTACTTCATACTCGACATCTTGCTTCAATCTTTTTTCTTTCTCTTCTTGCAAAAACACAGTCATAGACGCCGAAAAAGTAGCAATCTCTATGAAAAGGGAAAACATCTGAACTGTATGAAGGTCTTAAGATTTATGATCAAAGTCAGTTCCAACAGTCTGCAAAAAAATTATTAATATTTAACAGCATCAGAGCTGTACAATAAGGAACTTTGGCCTTAATATCTAAATCCAAGAACATTTCCTGTCATAAATCATGCAGTAGGAGAGTCAAGCAGGGAGATTTCTTTTAATGTAAGCCTATAAACCACAGTTAAGCTCAAAACTGCAATAACAAACTTCTTACAGGTCACGTGTTTTATACTATCCCCTTTTAGTTCACATCAAATTCACATCAAAGTGTGGTATTCTGCACTAACCTTGTGTTGTAGCTGTATATTATTTTCTACTTTGCATTGTCTTAATGTTCTTTTTCAGTGTCAAATGAAGGATGATCAATAAACTCTGTTCTATGTATAATATCTTGTTAACACAGTAATAATAACAAAATATGTGAATAGTGGGTCTTTGTTTCCTGTGTCTTCCAGACTTCACAGTTTCAGGAGATAAAATAATAAATAAAATTTTATTTTTTTTCATGTTCCGGTAAGAATGGAACATCAATAATGAAATAAAAACCTTGGACTTGGAAGTCCAAGAATTTTATAAATATTGGAAAAAGAAACAAACAATTCATAAGTAAACACATTCTTTTAAAAGTATTTTACTTTTAGGTATTCATACGTAAAAAACAAATCTAAAACAATGTAAAGAATACCAACTCAGATCCTGACAGCTTTTAATATCTAAACACTGGCTCTGTCCACATTTTCTCCCTCCATCTTGACATGGTTGTTCATTCCTCCATATAACCTTTGTCTGAAATGAGCTTAGCAGATCTAAAAGCTGCTTTTGAAACATTATAAATGAAACTTTGATAAATATTCTGATGTTAAACGCTGCCACAAGACAAAATGTTATCATTCAATTGTTAACTCTGTTTTCTATGACTGTTTTTATGATGTAAAGCACTTTGAACTGCCTTGTTGAAATGTCCTATACAAATAAACTTGATCAATTGATTGATAGTATTCAGCAGGTTGTTTTCCTCTCACCATAAGTACAGTGCTCTTATCTTTATGGAAAGAGAGATTATGTTTCATGATAAGTGTCAATAAAATTATTGTAATGGAAAATACTGGGACAATAAATTCCTACAGATTTGTTAATCATTTCATAAGTAAATCACTACATTGATTTTCTAATGAAATTATGCATTTACTTTATGTAAATAAGTTACCAGTTCAGACACTTTTTATTGCAGTTTAGATTGTGGTGATTTTATTCTTTTGTGCCGAGTTTGCATGCATTTATAGAATGTGTAACATCACCTTGTCCTCTACAATCCTATGTCCTTATTTGTTACTTGAAGAATTATCAGAAAAAACTGTAGCAAGTTTTACATCCAATGAATAAAAAATTAATCTTGATTAAGTATGGAAATGCAAATGTAAGGTAAGTTGTGCCTATCTTGATAGTGATTGTTGTGCTTATGATGTACTGTAATTTGGAAGCTAGTTTTTTCACCAGGTTCCAGTTTTGTCTCAGACTAACTGTGGTTGACAGTAGATTTAGTGTTAATTATATCCATGACTGCCTCATAAGTTTTAGATAAATCAGTGAAATGTTTGTAAGCTTCTAGTTCAGCTGCTAATTAAGACACACCTGTGTGCACGTCTATATGTACAAGCTTGAAATTTCACATGCACAAATTTTGCTGATGGCTTAGCTGGAGGAGCGCAGTTGAGTTTCGAATGGATGGAATGAATGGAGAGGGAGTGACATCGCCTCCCGTGTCTCGAGCCTCTGATGCATTTCCGGCTTCCTGAAATTCTTGGATGTGACAGAATTTCTGTATGATTTTTTTATTGTTTTGTTCAATCATGGTCATGCATGTGATGCTCACACCCTGCCTCTTGCTCTCTGCTGTCTTTGAGTGTGATGAGTAGCAGGAAAGGAGTGGGGTAGGGTTTAGTTGTTAGTCGCAGGGCAATGGTACATGAGGACAAGAACTGAAGCACTGGACTAAGGTCTAAGAGCAAGTTTTCAGAACTCAGAGCTGACAATGTTCCCAATAAACCCGAGTGCTTTTCATTAAAACAGTGCCTGGATGATATTGTTCCAAAATACACACACACACAAGCACCCCCATGCACACACGCCTGCACATACACAGACAGGGCTTCGTAGAAAATAGTTATTTATTAACTATACATAGCACGTTTATATTTTCAAAGATTATAATTACTTCATATCAAAAAAGACAGTAAACAACAAGTTAAACAAAATATATTCACAAATGTCTTGGAAAATATAAATTTTTAAATACATATTTTCTAAGGAAAGGGAAAACAAAGTTAAAAGTCAGTTTTATCAATCAGCAAATTTGTTTTCAACACAGAATAAAAGGGTACAATTCAAAATATTCTGGATTTCATCAAATAGTTTAAATATCAGGCTTGTATTTGTTAAAATTGAAAATGTACATGGTAATTTCAGAAGTAATAAAAACAGTTACATTTTAATGTTACTGGTTTAAAGTAAAAGCACAGAAGCCTGTCTTAACAGTGATATCAAACTCAGAGGAAAAAATATTTCACATAATACAAATATGCAGTCTAAATTTACTTAGCTTTCAGAGAAGCTTTAGAATCGACTTTTATTTTAGTTCTCACATCCCATTAACCACAAACATAAAACACATTTCTTAGATCAAAACATATTATAAAGAAGTTTTAGTTTTGTTCTCTTTGTTCGAGTCATTAGATTTGTTTTTGACAAGCAATGTAATTTTGATAGATTGGAGTAACAAACAATCGGAAACTGTGGCATAGATTACAGTAATGTTAAATCGTATTAATTGAATGGTGCACAATAATTATATGTTCAAGCTACTTGACATATATTGTAGTTCTTTGGCAATCCGCATGTCCATCAATGTCGACATTAATAAATTCAGACTTTCTGGTCAGGTACTTTCATGCCTGTGAACCTAAACAGCCTAAACACTGAATGTAGTATTAAAATATTCATTATTTTAAATAGAACAACAGTACTTTCTTCTGTCCACTAAGTTCTGGGACTCTTTCCACCCACCCTTGCCCCTTTCCTGATTTAATTTTTTTTACATAATTTGTCACACTTCAGTGTTTCAGAACATAAAAACAATTTACTTATTAGTCATAGATAACACAAGTAAACACAAAATGCACAAAAGTAAAAACCTACATGGCCCTAGTGAAAGTGATTGCCTCCCACACCTGTGGTCCATCACACCTGAATTCACTGTCTCTTGTCACACCTGAGACTGTTTAATGCCACACCTACTCCCAAACAAGACATCACTTGAACAGAATCTTTATGCAAAGTGAAGTAAACCAAAAGATAATTAAAAGCTAGATATCATGCCAACATGCAGAGAAACACTGAAGTGTAACAAATATACAAAAAAATTAAATCAGGAAGGGGGCAAACACTTCTTCACACTGCTCTAAGTGCTTCCAGTCTTTCTAACTTGTGCTCTCATAAATCTACAGGTCACACAAAGTCACAGAACCTTTCTCAAACCAGAAGGCTGGAAAAAGCTCTGCTGTGAATTTTGCTTTGAACGTATGAATCAAGCTCCGCTTCTCTGATGATATACTGTAGTAACTTATAGTTCCTCCTTCCCAGTCAAGAAGCACACCTATTTTGTTGCAAGGAGGGACTTTGATTTCTACTTCTGTATTTTTATGCATGGCTTTGTATCCAGTCTTGGAGCAGAGCAGACTCCAGGACTTGTCATTGGTTCCCAGACCACTATCACTACCCTGGCCTCGACCCAGATCTTTATATGCCACAGCAATTCCCACCACACCTTTCCATTCCACTTCCCAGTAACAAAGTCGTTGCAGGCCTTCATCACAAAATACCTGGGTCCTCTTGAACCTTTTGTCACTTGTATTTCGCGTTTCCAGCTTCTTGACATCGTTATGAGTCATCGCTTTTTTGTTGTTTTCAACCAGAACAAGCCGTCTGCTTGCTGTGGTCTCATCAAACATAAGATCTGCTCCATCTGAAAGTGTTCAAGAAGAAAATCAATCAGGCTTTGAGAAAATGTAAACATTGACAGTTTCAGAATGTGTTCTGTTTTTACCATTGTGAATCCATACATTTAAATATTAAATCTGCTAAATTTGGAGAATTACAAGACATTTAGTATTTTGTGATTTCCTGATATATAAAATCATATTTACGTGTTACTATGATCATTATTGTACTGATCATTATTAAGCCGTTCTAACCTTCATTTTCAGATAAACATGTTTCATCTTGTAATAAAAATGTGAAAGTGTTGAGGGAAACAAAAACACAGCTTACATTTACTCCAACCAGGTTTTAGTCGAATTTTTCCTTCACAGTCAAAGCTGTGCAGAGTAAGACAAGAAAGATTCATTTTATTTTATTCTGGAAAATAAATCAGAAAGTCTTTATATATTATTCCACTAGTTCTTGAACTATAACATTTATTTACATATTCAGCTAAGCATAGCAAGAAGTAACAGTGGGATCCATCATAAATACCTGATTGCTGTTTAAAAGCCTCTACTTAGACATGGTGCATCATATATTAGATTAAGCTATTTTTCTACAGTAGTAATAATAATGCTAAGTAATGTCTGATTTATTTACTCACTTCACTGTCTCAAGTTTCTTGTTTGGATCCTCAACTATTGCATTGAGAGCCCTCATCCCTTTGTTTCCAGGGTGATTGTAACTCAGGTCCAAGTGTTTAAGAGATGAGAGTCTATTGGACTTAATAGCTTCAGCCAGAGAAATGCAGCCGTCCTCTGTCACCTGACATCCTGCCAACCTGCACAAAGACATAATTTTGGATTAGAAATAGAGCTCAGCAAAATTTGATGGTGATACAAAAGTCCAGGACTTTATATATTTTCTATATAAAACAAAGAATAAAAGTCCTTTATTCTAATTTTAAAGGTTATGGCCTGCAAATAATAAGAGTATAAAGTGTCTTAAAATATTACAATACTGCAGCTTATATTTTTTGATAACAATAAATCCATTGATTACTTCCTCATAGATTGCTTCCAACATGACATTTTACAGTCTTTTAGAGTAATTTTGTGTAAAACCTGATTATAGTTTAAATAGTAAATGGTCTGAACCTCTCTAGCACATTATCAAGTCTATTGGACCCCATAGTGCTTCATACCACATTTCATCATTCACTCATTCACACACACACACCGATGGTGGCAAATTACTACATTGTAGCCACAGCCTCCCTACAACAGTCTAACAGAGGAGAAGCTGCCATGCACCAGGGTCACTGGGTTCTCTGATCACCAGCAGGCAAGTCAGGTGAAGTGTCTTAACCACAACACAACAGTGTTCAAACTAGAAACCTACCGGTTCCAGGATAAACTCTGACCTCATGACCTCCTGACCCACTGTCACCCCTAAGGGAAGACTTTCAAATTATTTCATTAATACATGGGCTGCTCATCTCTCAACTTTAGTTGTATCCATCTTAGTACTATTTTCATAGGATTGTTGAATTATATTGACACTTAACACTAACAAGAATTGCGAACACAGAATAACTTTAAATCTCAAGACAAACTAGTTTATAAACTCAAACTAGTGGCTAACTATAACACTGGTTGATATATTACTTTAATTGATAACTGAAAAACCTACTTGAGAGTCTCAAGTTTACAGTTCACATGTTTCAACCCATCAGCAAGTCGCATCACTCCAGCATCCATCAAATCATTATGACTCAGGTCCAACACAGTGAGATTTGAGGATGGTTTGGTTAGCACTGATAATGTGAGACCATTGCAAGATTCTTCAGAGAGCTCACACCAACTCAGTCTGTAAAAAGATCCATGAAAACAATCAAGTTAATTTGACAAACCCATGTGTGATTTTCTCCTAAAATAATAAAGGACAACAGTAAAGGAACAAAATATGAGTTTTGTTTTAAACAACAGTAAAAGACAAGTTATCATGTCTTTGTGGTCAAACTAGAATCCCACCCCCAATGGAAAAAGCCATAACTCTCATGTATAACAATTATTTGTTCACAGTGAAGAAAGTAATATGAAGCATTATTCTGAACTAGTGGCATATCATAGACCCTACATGAGAGCTCTACTAAAGGCACATTTTACAGTTTTTATAAAAATACTTACAAAGTGGTGTTTGAGACTTTGACCACTGGCATCATTCCCAGAAGAACTTGCTCTGATTTCAGGTATTTCTTAAGATCAAACACTTCAAGGTTTTCATCTGAGTTCAGCATCACAAAGGTTAAAGCTGACCACTGAGAAGCAGTGAAAGTTTCAAAAGGTTTTTCTTCTGAATTAAGATACTTTTTGATTTCTTGAACAAGGGTGTCGTCATTCAGCTCATTAAGACAGTAGAAAAGATTAAGGTTTTTATCTGGGTCATTGTTGTTCTCTCTGATCTTCTTCTTGATGTACTCTACAGCTTCCTTACTAGCATCTTTGTGTTTTTCATTCTTATTCATCAGATCCTGAAGTAGATCCTGATTAGATTCCAGAGAGAGACCCACTAGGAACCGAAGGAACATGTCCCAGTCCCCATGTTCATCCTCAAAAGCCTTGTCCACTGCTTTCTTATAAAACTCTGAGGCAGTAAGGCCAGAGGTTGCTGAGGTGGATTCTGTGAACACATTTTCCCCTTTGTTAGTAAAAGAGTAGCAGACATGGAGAGCTGCCATGAACTCTTGAATGCTTTGATGGACAAAGCAAAACAGCTTCTGCTTGTATAGATCATGATTTTCTCGTTTGATCTGAGTTAACAACCCAGAGAAAACAGCAGCTTTGGTTACATCAGTCCCACAACTGGTCAAGTCTTCTTCAGTGAAGAGAAGGTTCTTCTCCTCTAGTCCTTTGAAAGCAAGTTTTCCCAAAGATAGGATTGTTTCAGATGTTGACTGATCTGTATTATGTTTTACTTTTGTCTGTCTGCGCTGGAGCAAAAGGAAACGTGTGTACATGTCAGTCAGAGTTTTTGGCAGTTCCTTATCTTGGTGTCTTTTAATAAAGTCCTCCAAAACCTTTGATGTGATCCAACAGAAAACAGGAATGCGACACATCATGTAAAGACATCTTGATTTCTTCACATATGACCAGATTTTTTCAGCCACCTTCTCATCACTGAATCGCTTCATGAAATACTTTTCCTTTTGCTCATCATTAAATCCTCTCACTTCTGTCATTCGATCAACCTTTTCTAGAGGAATGTTGTTGGATGCTGCAGGTCGAGAGGTGATCCAGATTTGAGCTTTAGGGAGCAAATTTCCCAGGATGAGATTTGACAGCAGAACATTTATTGAGGTTGGTTTTGTGACATCACTACATTTATTTGTGTCACTGAACTCAAGAGCAAGACGACATTCATCAAAACCATCCAGAACAATCAGAATATTGTACTTGTCATAGTCAGTTATTTCAGATGTCCTCATTGCTGGGAAGAACTGATGAATCAGATCTTCTAAACTGTGTTCTTTATCTATTCTCAGATTTAGCTCTCGGAAAGGAAGTGGAAAAATAAAATGTATGTTTTCTGTTGCTTTGCTCTCTGCCCAGTCAAGTATGTACTTCATTGAGGCAAATGTTTTTCCTACTCCTGCCACTCCAACGGTAAGGACAGTCTTAATGTTTTGATTACTATTTGCAGGTCTGAAGATGTCACAGTATTTAATAGATGTTTCTTCTTCATTTGTTGTTTTGAACTTTGCATCCTGAACCTGCATGGCTTCATTTTGAGCATTTTCTCCTTCTGTGATGTAGAGGTCAGTGAAAACCTCGTTGAGAAGAGCTGAGGTCTTCTGTCCATCAATCCCTTCAGACACACTGGTAAACTGATCTTTTAATTGACTTTTGAGTTTTCTTTGACTTCTGATATCAGGCCTCTCTGAAAAAATAAAATGTAAATAAACAAAAACATAGATTAAATACTTTTGAAATAATTTTATATTATATATTCTTTTGAAAAAATATAAAACACGTAATAAAAGACTACTAATCGCAAACTTTGACCTGTTCCTGTGTGACAAAGGAATATGTTGTAAAAACTTAACATGCAATTTTCTGTTTATAGTGTTTTAATGTAGTAAAAATCCAAGCACACAGCAGACTAAAACTTAAAACTACAGATGTTTCTGCAGATCACTCAAAATCTACTTAGGATCATAGATTTTTGTCAAGGAAAGTTCTTAACAAAACTTTCAAGAATTGTGTTGAAGTCATGTGTTGAATTAAAAGTACAAGTTGTAATGTATACAGCAGTGCTTATACATTTTATGGTGCAGACTGTCAGTGAACTCAGGGCCTGCCCAAGGCCACTAAGGGGACCCCTCAGGGGAGCTGATTTTATTTTTTATTTATTTATTTTAATTTTGTTTGCTGCTGAGCATAATCATTTTGTGGCTAAAACAAAC